>NC_088647.1:2616492-2848529 GCF_964019385.1 Sycon ciliatum | reverse complement strand
CACAATCATGTTGCTTTTAAAATAATCGCACCATAATACAATCATATCTTATGGTGTAATCATACTTTTTGTAATTATTATTTTGACAACAGTGAGTGAAAGCAATTTGAAATATAAACTTGGAAAGAATCAAGTGGATATCTAAGATCCTAGTCTAGAAAGTTGTAAGTCGTCGAAAGTCATTCTGAGCAAGGCTCTCTCCTCGATCTACGCCATTGGCTCATCATGCATGTTGGGCAGCAGGGTGTTGGCTTAGGATTCACCCAGTGACTTGCGCTGCACCTTCAGGTAACCGTCTTCGTTGCCGAAAGCGTACACGTTGTTGGAGTTGTCGGCGGTCAGCATCTGTGGTGCAAAGTCAAAGGTCACACCACCCTTGACGATCTTACCGGTGTGAGAATCGAGCAGAGCAATGGAGTGTACTCCGCCATTGACGACAAGAACAGCGAGGTTGCCAGTGGGTAGTGGTATGGGATAACGTGGTGCCCACGGCTGAGCGGACACAGGGATGCTGCCACCAAACTCACTAGCAGCGATGCTCCACAGCACTTCGCCAGACTCTGGGCTCAGACCCTTGATGTACTGGCCATTACCGGCAAACAATACATCCTCGGCGTCGCTCAGAACCAGAAATGATGGGTTGCCGGAATCCGACACAGACCATCTCTGTTTGCCGTTGGCATCGTAAGCGTTCAGGTTTCCGCACAATGCAAATGCGTTTCCCTTCGTATCCGATGCCATCACCCATGGTCTTGTGTTGCAACCGGACACGAAATAGTCCTGCTTCAGATGAGATGTGAGAGGCAGGGCAAACTTGAAGATGCCGGTGTCGTGATTGAAGAAGCCGTTGTTATAAATCGTCTGACCGTCAGCACCGAAGATGATCGTCGACGTGTCTGTTGTTCTGACGTAACTGCTGGCATCAACTTCATGTCCGGTCAGACTAACACCGGCATTGGCGTCCAGTGCAGCCCAGATGATCTGCTGTGGCTCGGTGTTTGTAATCTGCAGCAGCATAGGTTCAGTGCTATCGTCAGAGTACACATCCAGCACTTTGTCAGACTCAGCATCCAGGACTGCGATTGGTGTAGATCCCTTTCCTGTTTTACCCGCATACAGTGCAATGAACGGGTAGCCATCGTTGGTGTAACGAACGACAGAGTTGAAGCAGGCTGAGTACTCGCTGAGATCATAGATACGAACAGTCTTTCCCGTGTTGCCGTCAATCTCCCAAATCATTGGTGGAGTCCACTTGCGATTAGCTCCGCCAGCTGGCCACTCCGTACTTCCTGGGTATGAGGTTGCCCCGAGGATTGGAACATGGATATGGTTGTCCGATGTTCTGTGGTTGACTCCGGCAGGTAAAACAGGACCCTCGTTGAAAGGAACAGAGAACGTAGGGTAGTGGAAGTTTGCCTGGTGAAACTTTGTGTCCCAGTCTTTTCCCTTGCCATTAGCTCTCATTCGTGTACTACCATGTGCAGCCAGTACCCAGTCAGTCATCTGCATGTCGGGTACCGCTGCATGGCTGGTTTTGTTGCGAAACTCGTGATGATGAATCCTGGCACTGCATGCCACTGCCGCCAATAGCAGCAGTGTGAGTGAGGCAAACTCTGCAGAGGAAATGGGAGAGTAACGGAATGAACTTGTTAACTTTGGCTGCACTGGGTACCGTCAAGGAAGCCTTTTGCACGGGGAGATAGTATAATTATGTTGACCAATGAACCTGTATTCAATGTAGGTGCAACGTTTCCCATCACCCACTTATTTCAGAGTACTGCCGAGTGAGTTTCAGTCACAGCCAGTGAGTAATACTGCTTGTGATTATTCTGATAGTGCTGCCTAGTCACAGTCGCATGGCATAGATACTTTTTGTAGCGTATCCATCACCAGAAGAGAATGTTGGTGAAAACTAGTCGCGGGGCAAAATGCTGCTGCATTGTAGTGTTCACAACGTGACATCATTGTGTAGCCATCATCAGCAACATAATTTCCTGATCATGCCCCCCCCCCCCCTCATGTCCAGGATTAGGCACTGTGGAGATTTACAATGTGTTGCAATACAATTTGGGATGAGAATGACTCTCTCCTTAGTTACTACTGTGTTCCTGTATTACGCCCGTTCATCCTGCATGCAGGTGCCCCGTGATGCCTAATACAGATAGAACAGTGCATATCTCCGGAGCGCAACTCCGCTCTAGTTGTAGCTTGGTGATAACTGGGATGTGTTGAGCACTGCACACTCTACACACTGCCCTGAGTGCTAGAGATGACTTTGCCGCCAACCTCAACCCTCCAGCCATGTACTCGTGGCATGAGCTGTCTCCCCATTATGCATTGTGGGTTGGGTGAGAGAAACACCTTCTTCGGTGCTAGAGATTCATCATAAAACTGATAAGCTGTAACTAGAAGTAGACCCATACTGGCTGGCCATGGTGTGTTTCATGAACCGTTTAGACCAGGTTGCCGAATGTCCCCAATGGTACCACTCCCTTCCAGTACCCATCCTATGTAGATATCAATGAACGATGTCTTCTCACTCACCTTTCATTCTGACGACTCGGTCCTTTGCTCTTCCCCGTCCGTACCAAAACCTGGGTGTTTCCTGGAGAGAAAAAGTTTGACCAGCTAACAACGAATCGCATGCAATACAGACAGTTGTAGCCAGAACGTTGGAAGGAGAGTCGACTCGCCGGATTAATCGCTACGAGTCTGGCTCCACAGCGAAGCTTGCTTGACGGGCAGTCGGGAGTTCTGCAAAGCGTTGCAGCCTGTCCACTGGCATAATGACAGGCGATTGGCAGGTTAGAGAGTTTTCCGTTGCAGCTGCGTCATGCCACCAGCTCTTTGCACATGATGGCCTGTCGAAAAACGTCTGAAGTCAACAACATCGCGGTCACGTGGACTTGGGGACGCTACTACTCACCACCCGGGCATGAGTTTGACCGGAGTGCTGATGCAGCAAACCTCTCAGAGTATCTGAGCATTCTTGTCTCTTGATCTTGTGCACTCACCGCTCAGTGAATGTGCAGTGGACATGTGGATGTGGGTCAGATAGAATGATGCCACTGTCTCTGGTCATCATGCTCATTACTGCATTACCTAGCCCGAGTGAAGCTGGAGCAATGATGTTGTCCTTTCCTGTGGAGTTCCTGGGGCACAACTTGACTACAATACATGACATTGTAACATCTTTGACCAGGATCACTATCAAAAATTATCAAAATGTTAGTTCCTCAGCATCACCATCTTTTAAATGTTGTGAGAGGTCAAGCACATACATGTAGATTGTTCCCATGCAGTCTGAACCAGGTTTGGTTTTAGTGTGTGCTTGTGCTCAGGATGTTCCCCGGGACTCGCGGAAGCACACTGCCCCCCCCCCCCCCCCCCCCCGGCTGGGACCTCATAGAAGATTTACATGATTCATAGAAGATTTACATTATTCAAGGCTGGGACCTCATTGAAGATTTACATGATTCATAGAAGATTTACATTATTCAAGGCTGGGACCTCATTGAAGATTTACATGATCCACGGTGTCTTTGGACGTGGGTCAGTACAGGCTACCTACTTGATAAAATACAGTTTCCAGAAGCTACACAATGAAAGCAGGGATAACCAAACATTGCTGCTGAGAAAATATTCAATAACGGAAATAGAGGAAATTACTTACCGGTATAAAGCTGCAATAGGGTTTGTGAAGAAGAACTTTCAAGATGATGTAGAAATCTGAATTTATTGTGCACATAATGTGACAGGATAAACGTGAAAATATAGAGCTGCTACTTGTGTGCACGCATGCATTCTTGCCGGAAATGTCTACCTGTGGTGACAATAATTTTTTCATGGACTGATCTTCTTTTTTAGTGTTTGCACACTCTTGGCTGCTGCTGTGGCACTTTTGTATTTTCGTGCTGCTGCTGCGCTCTGTACGGCTGCACTAGCCGTATTAACTGTCGTACCCAGATGCACACATTCAATCCCTGGCTACGCTTTGGAACTGTTTTCGGTGCATATGTCCTCATCTCTCTTCGTTTTGTTTTCGCTGCCTGGGCTCTCATTTATCTTTGCTTGCTTGCTTGCTTGTATTGCTGAGGGAACATATGCTAGTTTGTATTCGTGGGTCCCCATGGTGCATGGGCCACGCGTACTCATCCGGCGGATATGTGTGAATAATAATAATTCAAAAAATTGAAGTATAATATTTGCGTGCACACATGTACTGCGTCATCAGAAGGACAGAAAGCAAGAACACGACCGGATATACTGGTTGCAGTGTGAAGTACTGCATGGACACTAGTAGTGCAACACACCATATTGCCACCTGAGCAGAGTATGCAGCTTGACCTCAGTATTTTCCACCACCCAGTGCCTTACGCTGTGCCTTGAGGTAGCCGTATTCCTCACCGAAAGCATACACGTTGTTCGAGCTGTCTGCCGTTAACATCTGCGGCGTGAAGTCAAACATCACGCCACCCTTGACAACCTTTCCGGTGCGCGAGTCGAGGAGAACGACAGAGCTGACTCCGTTGTTACTGATTAGTATAGCAAGATTGCCATTAGCAAGGGGGATGGGAAAGCGAGGTGCCCAGGGCTGAGCGGAAATGGTGACGTTACCGCCGTAGTCGGTGCCATTACTGAACCACAGCTCCTTACCAGTAGCGGGGTCTACACCAGCCAGGAATGGCTTCTGATCGTACATATCACAGCCTACTATCAGGACATTTTCTGTGTCCACTAAGAATAGGTAGGTCATGAGAGCATACCATCTCCCGGTGTTGTATGTCCACTGCTGCTGACCGCCTGCATCGTATGCCACGACCCCACCACCGCATATTGCATACAGGTTGTCCTCTGTGTCCGACGCCATTTGCCATGGGTTGGTTTCGCAGCCACCCATGAACAGCTCACGTGTCAAGTTCTCAGCCAGCGGCAGCTTGAATTTATAGATGCCCATATCGTGGTTGTAGAAGCCGTTGTTGTATATCGATCTACCGTCGGCGCTGAATATGATTGCCGAAGTGTCGGTGGTGCGTACAAACGTAGACTTGTCCACGGTGTGTCCGTCGATATTCACACCAGCGTTGGCGTACATGGCAGCCCAGATCAACTGCCGTGGCTCGGTATTGGTTAACTGCAGCAGCATTGGCTCTGTATTGTCATCAGTGACAACGTCGAGCACCTTGTCCGACTCTTTATCCAGTATAAGAATGGGTGAGGATCCGTAGCCAGTTTTCCCGCCGTGCATGGCCACCGTCGGATACCCGTCCGGCGTGTAGATCAGCGTTGACGTGTAGCTATCGGCGTAGTCACTGAGATTGTACACGAGCAGTGTCTGTCCCGTGTTGCCGTCAATCTCCCAGACGACCGGCGGCGACCACCTATGCTTCTCCCCGCCGGCCGGGAATTCCGGGTCCGGTACGTGGTAGGTATTTCCCAGTATTGGGATATGAATGTGATTGTCGGACGTACGATGATTCACGCCTGCCGCCATGTCCTCGGTACTGAATGGCTTTACAAACTCCGGGTAGTGATAGTTGGGCAGGTTGAACGTCAAACTCCAGTCGTCGCCGGTGCCCTTGGCCAGTTTGCGTGAGCTGCCATGCGCCGCCAGAACCCAGTCAGTCAACTGGATATCCTTCTGACGCTGTCCGACTTGGCTGCTATGGTTATGCTGGCGTGGGTGGTGAGTGGCGGCGCATTGCTTCACTAGCACACATGCCAGTACTGATAGTACCAGGTGTAGACACATTTCCATGGTGACTGTAGAGCAAACGAGATGATGTGAACAGACCATGGTATTAGGATTCTGGTGTATGCTATGGCATATGTTCATGAACATGTTCAAAGTCAAGAGAGGAATTGCTGACCCCTTAGCAAGTCCAAACGGCAGAGAACATATCAAGCATCCACCTTCCTACCAACCGGCACTGGTTTGTCTATTTTTAGTTTGAGTGTTGTCATCACCGCACATGCCAGAACTAAGCCACTCTCTATTATTCCCGGTGCAAAAACAACTATTGATATCCATGGACAGAGGCCGATGACCCTGCACGTGCCTACTTTGAAGTACATTGTATGTCTCCAGCGTTTCCGATGCATGTACATGTACATTCAATCTACCCACCATGTTCCTTTAGTATCACCCGGGGTCTAAGCCGCACTGTACCACCCCCCCCCCCCCCCACCCCCATAATAACTGGGCGACTATCACCATTGCAGCTTATACCCCGGCCATTCATTTCCAAGATGAGTTTGGACGCTTCATTTCCTTACAAGCATAATATATATACAGTCAACTTCGCTTATAACGACACTCGGCGGGGCATCAAAAAGGTGTCCTTATTCGCGAAGTGTCGTTATACCCGAAGTCTCATTATGTATTACAGTGGGATGGGACTTTGCTCTGGGCATGGAAATTCTGTCGTTATTCGCGAATTGTCGTTATATCCGCAGTCGTTATTAGCGAAGTTGACTGTAGATACGATCAGGCAGCTTGCCAAACGTTTTCTACAGCCCTGTGTGTGGTGCTATGATGCTGCTGCTGCCTGGTACCTGGACGTCCGGGTGGAGCTAGTGCCATATACATATACATGTACATGTGTACATCAGACAGCCTGGCATTACGTCATTATGTATTTCAATCATTTCTACAGTACCGGGATGTACATGCCCAACTACACGTCATGTGGTTGCGTGTAATTGCTCGCTTCACAATTATTTAAAATATTTGTTTTTGTAAAAAGAAAAGGTATTTTTCACCTTCGGGTTTCTTCAATCTCGGACAATTAAAGACAAGTAGAAGTAGCCACGTTCCAGTGGTCACCTACGATACATACATACTACAGTTACTAGTGCTCCCTGTAGATCAGCTAAGTGAGCAGAGTCGAGTCACGGGGAGCCTCGCAAGCAGCACGATATACTGTAACTCAGAAACTTTGACCTAAACAAAGTCGATCCACTGTACATGTACCTTCGTGTGCTTGCGGTGCACGGTGCGCTCGCGGGTTTCCCTCTCGCTTGAGTTCTTACATCAACAATGAAAACGTTGGTCGGATGGGTGCCATCAGCAGTCGATATTGCATAGGTACTAGTATAGTACTCGCCGGCCAGTTCCTTCTCCAGCAACAGGATCAACTCTCACAAGTAATCAAAAGCAATCACTGATTCAGCCTATTCAGGTTACATCTGTGAGGCTCCGTGCCGATGGGGAAAGCGTGTACTGTGTAGTGTCAGTTGCCTACACATACCATTCTACTCATGACAGGTTTGGTTCTTGAAAACTGGACATGACTTGTATACTACCGGTACATCATGTACATAGCAGCTACATAACATTTTAGGCGGCTGAACCAAGTATGTATTATGTAGATGTACATTTATATTTTTAGTATTATTTTTTTACATGCATGTACACGTACACGAGGTAGTCTGGTGGGTAGGATAATAGGGCTTGAAAGTGATGACGTCAAAAACGGCCTGGGAGTAGTAAATTGACATCAGATTTCTATTTTGGATCCACTAAGGTGTGACTTTGCTATTGCCTCAGTATGTGGGTGCATAGCAACCCACTCATGTCGTATGCAGGTGCAACTTTTACTTCGCCACCAGTTGTCACCCCGCCCCCACTAGCCAAATCAGTCAGTTTCACTGGCAACATCACCTTGCTGTGAGTGAGACCGCTTGAAATGTGCTTGGATCCATACAAAAACTGGATCCAGGTGGATCCAGTTTTCGAATTTTTCAAATTGTTGCTATGCCATTGCTATGGAGTGACGTAGCACTTTCAAGCCCTATTATAAAGATCGATCATCAGATGACCACACTGCGGAAGGCTTCTTTGACTTTGTCGTCCGCGAATCTTCTCTATTGCCGCGGGTGTTGCGTGTAGATGGAGAGATGCACCCCTTTCACATCGGCACGGCAGCAGCACTGGAGTGGAAGGCAGTCGGTGCAAATGCCACTTGCTGCCTCTGCCAGGCCAGGCTAGGCTCCTCTGCTGGTGATCTGGAAAATGCTATTCTGCCCCTGGTGGCCTGAACCGGAATCGCAAATAGGGCAAAGTTGATATCGCCACATCAGCGCAGTCTTGAACAGGGAGTCGTACATGCATTTACCAGGTCTAATACATGTAATGCTATTACATTTTAAAAGGTATACCCGTACTGGAAATTGGTTGCTGCAGCGTCTAGCTCAGTGGTGTTTATGACATGGACATGCCAAGAGGCTGCGCTTGACAGGTCAGCTGCCCAGGTCTGACGTGGAATGACGGCGCATGGCATGTGATCGAGGTGATCGTGAATCAGGTTTTGACCGGGTTGTCTGACTGACGATGAGGTGTTGTGGTGATGTGAGACCGACAGTAAGGCAGGAGAGAGGACCTGATCCGCAGTATGCAGTCATCTCTACTGCATCCAGCTCAGAGACCCTCCGAGTGGCCGAAGGTCGGGATAAACTACTGCATGAACCTTCAAATAAGAGTGTAGTTTGAAACCAGTTCTTCAAACGTAGTGAGCAGACACGTTCTAAAGAGGCTAACAACCAGAAGCCGCCGGTAGAAAGTAACATTCTTAGACTCCATTCTGTATCGCTTCACCGAGGTCGCTTCTAGACAACTACACCATGAAAGGTAAGACATAGAATTGCGCAGTGACAGCGCACACAAGTCATAGTGTGTTGATATAATTATTAGAACAAACTGATATCAGTGAGCAGGGTTACCAAAACGACTCGTAGAGGTGTCTTGGGCTAAGGTCATCACCAAATGTGACCAATGAACCATAACGCTACTACACTGATAGAAAGACACATCCGACTCAAGATTAGTCCAAGAATGACTTGGGGCGTTCGGCCCAAGACTGATTCCTGCGCCCTGGTATGAGTCATTGAGTGTCTTGCCTCTAGTGATTCGCAAATAGCAGGGCATTTGGTGCTACATGCAGATACTAGGAGTATTCCTACATTCCTACTGAGCATTGACTCCAAACAGTAAAGGCTCTACATTTTCCATACTCCCCCACCATTCTTACTATAGTGATAGTGCCAGGTGTGAGCCCATACTAGCACCCTACCCCATACTAGCACCCTACCCCATACTAGCACCCTACCCCATTCTTCGACCTAATTTATTTAGCACCTTTGTCTCACGATGCGAAGACTCCACTGTAGTTATCGTTCAGTGATTTGTGTAGCCCAGAGACCGTTTGGAGTGTTGTGAAGATGTATGGATATAGGTTAGCACCTAATCAGTACTGTATTAAGTGAGTGTATTTCCAATCAGGGTACAAGTTTGTTTGCACTAAACAATAGTTACTGGGCTCGGTGAGACGAACGAACCATGTTCTTCTTTTGCTACTTCACCTGCAAGTCACTGATTTATCCATCATTCTACTTTGTCCCATCTTCTCTGCAGTGTTTGCCTCACTCACACTGCTGCTATTGGTGGCAGTGGCATGCAGTGCCAGGATTCATCATCACGAGTTTCGCAACAAAACCAGCCATGCAGCGGTACCCGACATGCAGATGACTGACTGGGTACTGGCTGCACATGGCAGTACACGAATGAGAGCTAATGGCAAGGGAAAGGACTGGGATACAAAGTTCCACCAGGCGAACTTCCACTACCCTACGTTCTCTGTTCCGTTCGGAGAAGGTCCTGTGTTGGCAGCCGGAGTCAATCACAGAACATCAGACAACCATATCCATGTGCCAATCCTCGGGGCAACCTCGTACCCAGGAAGTTCCGAGTTCCCAGCTGGCGGAGCCAACCGCAGGTGGACCCCACCAATGATCTGGGAGATTGACGGCAACACGGGAAAGACTGTTCGTATTTATGACCTGAGCGAGTACTCAGCCTGTTTCAACTCTGTCGTTCGTTACACCAACGATGGCTACCCGTTCATTGCACTGTATGCGGGTAAAACAGGAAAGGGATCTACACCCATCGCACTCCTGGACGCTGAGTCTGACAAAGTGCTGGATGTGTACTCTGACGATAGCACTGAACCTATGCTGCTGCAGATTACAAACACCGAGCCACAGCAGATCATCTGGGCTGCACTTGACGCCAATGCTGGGGTCAGTCTTACCAGACATGAAGTTGATGCAAGCAGTTACGTCAGGACATCGGACACGTCGACAATCATCTTCGGCGCTGATGGTCAGACGATTTATAACAACGGCTTCTTCAATCACGCCACAGGCATCTTCAAGTTTGCCCTGCCTCTCACATCTCATCTGAAGCAGGACTATTTCGTGTCCGGTTGCAACACAAGACCATGGGTGATGGCGTCGGATACGAAGGGAAACGCATTCGCATTGTGCGGAAACCTGAACGCCTATGACGCCAACGGCAAACAGAAATGGTCTGTGTCGGGGTCGGGCTATCCGACATTTCTGGTTCTGAGCGACGCGGAGGATGTATTGTTTGCCGGCAACGGCCAATACATCAAGGGTCTGAGCCCGGAGTCTGGCGAAGTGCTGTGGAGCATCGCTGCTAGTGAGTTTGGTGGCAGCATCCCTGTGTCCGCTCAGCCCTGGGCACCACGTTATCCCATACCACTACCCACTGGTAACCTCGCTGTTCTGGTCGTCAATGGCGGAGTACACTCCATTGCTCTGCTCGATGCTCACACCGGTAAGATCGTCAAGGGTGGTGTGACCTTTGACTTTGCACCACAGATGCTGACCGCCGATAACTCCAACAATGTGTACGCTTTTGGCAACGAAGACGGTTACCTGAAGGTGCAGCGGAAGTCTCTGGGTGAATCATAACTCCAGAGGCCGACGTCCTGTTGGCAAATTCGTATGACAAGTCGAATTACCGCTACTGTATCTGTTGCTTGGCCATTTACAAATATTGTACTCCGCACGTAGCACAAAATGTGACGGTACTTTGAAACTACTTTCTACATCTCTAGTTTGTCTTATTTTAGCACTCAACGCAAACATTGACCATACTGTATTAGGAACCTTTACCGGCACATATTGTTAAGGTTACGTGCGTGCTGAATGTCTGTGTGTCGCGCACTGGAATTGCAATCCTTACCACATGTGATCTCCTGAGCCCAGTTCTGGCATCTTTGCCATTGGACACCCTGCCGGTGTGACCACTAAGGTCCAGATTAGTACAATCATGTACTTCGGTTTGCACATGTGCCCGGTCTGTACGCTGTGCTGTATGCTACTGTCGTGGACATGGAAATCCGGTCGATTGACCGGGGCCGGCGCCCTCAGCGCGTACAGAACGCTGCGTGCAGGGCACATGTTGATCCCATGCGACTAGCGCGCTGCAGCGCATAAAATGCATCTGTGTACCGCTTATGCACGGCTGCATGGTCAGCGCCCTGGGGCCGCTAGACGTGCGACCGGATTTCCATGTCCGCAACAGTACACAGGTCATGTTCTTGTGGAGTCTGTGTTGCATGCGGAGTGATCGATCCTTCAGCCAGATCGTTGAGCGGTGAGCTAAACGACCATGCCAAGCCTCTAGTCGTGAAGGTTGTTTGCAGCCCATTGCAGTCTACGTGTAGTTCGTCTTTCCAATCGCGCCTTCAATAATACATCACATCATCTCGTCGTCTTTTCTCGACAGCACGGTCCCGATGATTCTTTTAGTTTATCAAGCTACCTCAGTCCACCGCGCATCGTAGTCGTAGCATAATCCGGTTGGCAAGGGAATTTCCCATTGCCATGATCTACATCTACATGTACATGTAAGTCCTCCCTGATTACTTAAAAAAAAACCTCGCGCAGGGCGCCTAATACCCACCTATATGTAGCAAAACAATGATGGAAGCAATTTCAAGGGAGAGAAATATTGCACGCAGCGATAGTACTCGATCCATATTCACAGAAGCAGCATTACGGCAACTGAGAAAGGAAGCAGCTCCCAGGCCCCATGATCTGATCTTCACCTGCAGTTTGAGCTCGTCTATGCTGATGACACAGACTTTGTAAGCACCAGTCGGTGGTGGCTCGCTGAGCTAGAAGCTACAGCAAGTTCTACCCTGGTGCAATGGTCGCTCAACATGAATCATGACAAAACGGAGTACACAGAAATCACTAGACTCAATGATCGCAACAAAGAAGAATGGAGGTGGACACAAAAACTTGGAAGTCTGATTGGTGACGACGAGGATGTACTGAGGAGGAAACAACTGGCGACAGCTGCCTTTCGGGGCCTGTGGAACCTTTGGAAACGAAGCCAGCAAGTCTGCGAAAAGTTTCGCCTGCGGCTATCAGACCTTTATCATCCCTGTACTGCTTTACAACTCTGGTACGTGGGAGATTACCAAGACAGCTCAGAAGCGACTGGACTCTTTCCATTGGCGTCAACTGAGGTCGCTTATAAGCATCAGGTGGCCTCTGACAATATCGAACAACGCACTATACGCTCGATGCGAAATCAAGTCGATCAGTCACACCATCAAGATCATTGCGATGGAAGCTATTCCGACACGTCCTCCGACTGTCCTCTAGCACACCAGCCGACCAATCAATGATCAACTATCACGCTAGCAAGGACCCGAAGGGCTGGAGAGGACGGCCGAGGGCCAAGCCTACCGGGTACATTATCTGCTGACTTGGAGGCAGCGGATGCCGGAAAGCTGAGTAGTTCGGGGAATTACACAGAATCAGGCAGATTGCAGCGGATAGAGCTGAGTGGTGAGCTCTGTGTCAACGGGTGACACTGCATTAGACAACTATTAGTACTTGGAAGGTTCTAAGCTACTACAGTACATGTAGTATGCAGTAACATGAGAAAGGGGAAGGTGAGCGCACTCAAGACGAAACCAAGCTAAACATCGTAGTAAACCCTGGCCGATTCTCTCCACCTCTATCCCTATTACATCCCTCTCTATCCTTATTACATCCCTCTCTATCCCTATTACATCCCTCTCTATCCTTATTACATCCCTCTCTATCCTTATTACATCCCTCTCTATCCTTATTACATCCCTCTCTATCCTTATTACATCCACCTCTATCTTTATTACATCCCTCTCTATCCTTATTACATCCCTCTCTATCCTTATTACATCCCTCTGTATCCTTATTACATCCCTACCCAATTTCATTAATTACTGCTTTCTATCTGCATTCGCCACCTTTTCATTGGGCAGATCTGCCCGTTTGGTTTGCGACTTAAAATAAACACGACGACAACAACCACAACAACAACAACAACAACAACAACAACAACAACAACAACAACAACAACAACAACAACAACAACAACAACAACAACAACAACAACAACAACAACAACAACAACAACAACAACAACAACAACAACAACAACAACAACAACAACAACAACAACAACAACAACAACAACAACAAGAGGAGCAGCACCAGCACCAACTAGCACCGACACCGCCCGCCAGAGCCCGTAATAGTGCTCTCCGATCATTCCCTCATGCCACGATCCAAGACTGGAATCGTCTCCCATCTGCCCTGCTACGCATCCTTCCCACGCAGAAGGGAATGCAGGCATTCAAGGAAGGCGCCTACAAGTCTCTCCGCAGTCGAGACTGGCACTCAGCCACAGATGCCCTCTGAACCCTCCCTGAACACCCTTTCCACTTGCACCCTGGCTCCCCTTCTTTTTACTCTATCACATGTATCATCTTTCCATTTCCACCCTCTATACAAAATTAATGTACTCCTTCCTCCCCTCCCCTGTGCCTACTCCTCCCCACTTTTTGGTGCACTGAAGTGTCGCTGAAGCCGAGACCTCAGGTCGGCGGAGATGCTCCAGTTTCACCACCACAGCTGCGTCTGCAACCACCTCTATCATGCAGTATTCTGTTCTCGAGGTTCGTTGTTTCTCGTAAAACTAAGAATTTTAGCTTTGACGAGATGGTGGCGAAAGACGAAGGACCACGTCACCATCTCGTCAAAGCTAACATTCTTAGTTTGCCGTGATGTTTAGCTTGTTTTCGTCTTGAGTGCGCTCACCTTCCCCTTTTTCATAACTTACTTACAACCTTCCAAGTTGGCAGGCTGTTGGTCAGCACATCCAAAACGTGATAGAGCTTATCATCAGATCGTTGAATGTCAGTATCACATCAGTCAGTGCTACATGTAGCTGTTGCACCTGCTGACTACACAATATCTTGCTTATAGTTATACAATGTAACTGTTAGTGTTGGACACAAATTACGGATACATGTAACATGAGTCATGACTGTACAAGTAGCGTTGTAGTTCACAGCAGACACGTACCCATACATGTACACGTATTGTGTAAGTCGCGCACTCGCGATAAGTCACGCATTTTTGTCTTCAAGACCTGGTGCGCGACTTACGTGTACGTGTATCGCGAGTAGACTGTAAATCTACAGGAAGGCGTAAAGAGTTTGCTGTCTCCGCACTTCCGCAACATTGTTTCAGCTCATTTTTTTGGTTGTCCTGGCATCATTGTATGCACAAGAACTCTCCCCTTTCAAGTAGTTGCGATGTTGACAACTAACTTACTTACTTTTGAGATTTTTCTGAAAATATGGATGCGATGCCAACAACTTATTTTGGCACCGTTGCGAATGGCATGCATCTTTGAAAGGGCTATCCCTCAGCCTGGCCCGGAATGTTCTCATTCCAGAAGTCTTCACATGCAGCATGTCATCACAGGTTTTCCTGGCAGGAGAAGAGTCATGACGACATGAGGATGCCATGCTCAGCTAGCATCGATCATCGTCTCTAGCTAGCATGGCTATCGCCGGAAGTATCGGCAGTATCGCCCATCGGCGCACCGAGTCCTCAGTGACGGCATGCAGTATTCCACCACGATCACGACACCATTTAGATCTACCAGCGCACTTGTGCCATCGTTCCGCAAGTGCCAGAGTGCGAGCACGTGGATTGACCCCGAACTGGCCGAAGCGTCTGCTTCACGACTCCATCATGTCACCCTGTCCTTGGCCACTTCCACACCGCGGTGAGTCTGAGAGTGAGCACTGAGTAGGCCAGGCCCAGGGGCAGTGGCTACCGCTGCCTACTGCTAGGCACGCATCTCTACTCTACTGTCCCTACTGACGTGACTGTCGACCCGCCTGCCTCTGCTGGGCCGTCTGGCACATGCAGAGTACTTGTTGTACTTGTAGGCTCCGTTCACGATCGCTGCGCTGGCAAGAGCAGAACTGGCACGCGCTCGCGCGGCCTTGCTTGTCAGTTGTGTATGACTGTGCCGCTTTCCAACAAAGCGACACTACACTGTCTACAGTCTACACTTGTCTTTGTCAGTACAGCCTAGCCAGCAACAACGGACAATCGCACGTGGCAAGGACGCTCCGTAGCTCCATGTGCATGTGTAGTAGATCCACGTTCCAATCTCATTGATCCCTTTACTAGTAGTATCTCCACTGGCTCCATGCAGTGGAAAGGGTGAACTGAGCCAGCTGATCCGCGTGTACAGTCAATAACTCACTGACCGTTGTGTTTCGGCACGCTTTGCCTTTGGAGTTTGGTGTTGCATGTTGTGCGAGACTGTGTCAGGGAATAGTACTAGTAGTAGGTAGGTGGTGGAAGGAGGTCTAACAACGGTCATACTCATAGTTCACTATCGTACAAGAATGATTGCTGGTCCTGACTCTGGATAGACGACCAACTGCAGGTTGTTTCCCTGACAAAACCTTGTGCCCTACACAAAGCACATTCGTGATCGCGCTGCAAGATGTCGGGTGCACAAGCCGCAGCGACCACTGCAGTCGTTCTCGAAATGGACACCCTGGGCCTGGCAGCGGACCGTCACTCGCATCGCTGCAGTCACGGTGGTTCGCAGGCCAGCTTGAACTCGCATCACTCAGGAAACAGTGGTACTTCGGGTCCTGGACGGAATGCCAACGGTGCTGTGATGGCTGCCGACGCTCCCAAGCTGGTGGTCAGCGAGGGTCAACTGGATATTCGTGCGTTCTACGAGAGCGTGAAGGCGCCTGGCACGAAGGACAATGTGGCGTTTGCTGCTGAGGTGAGACGATGACCAGGATGACGATGTATGTTTTCTCTTGTAAATGGGACAAAGGAACTGAAGGAACTTTCCGAGTCCGATTGTAGCCTGATGTTCGATTAGGGTTCGGAAATGATTGCATTACGATTGTGACATTTTGACCTAATTTATGTCGGATGTTGACAGGTGTTGGTTTGAACCACGGGGGAAAAACTGCTCAAACTGTGACTGGCGTACCACAACTAGTAACAGAATATCGGATTAGTGGCGAACCACGAGCGTTTCGGTGACGTGTTTTGAAGTGTGCTACAAGGGTGTAACAGGCGTTGTGAGCGTGTTGTGTTTCAGAATGATTTCCCTTTTTTCAGAGGCAGTGAGTTGAGTAACTAAATTACTTTGCCATGACCGTTTCTTTCCTGGCGCTCTTCGAAAACGTATTCAGGTTCGTTGTGCCCTAGTCTCTCGTTTGGTACCGGGGATCATGTTTTATACATCTGCGTAGCGACGGGTGAACTGCAGAAAGGAAGTTGACAGCTTTACTGTTCCCAAGCCCAGGTCGAGGCCAAGGGGAGCAGTGACTGGGTGCGCTGGAGAGGGACGATGGCACAGACAGTGACGTGCGATCGGCGCATACTGGTGGCCTACATTCCGTTCCAGCTAGCCGCGTAGCGTTACTGGTGTGTGATGTAGTAACTGTTGCGTTCCCTAGTCGTGTCACGCTGCTCATGATGTTGCCAGTAAATGGGGCGTGCATTTTGGAGTACTGCAGCACTAAAATTTTAACTGAAGAGTGAAGTCACTAAACTCTAAAGTGTGATCACCTGTTTCCGACCATGGGGTCAGAAGACTGGTGTACAGCTAGCACAGAGTCAGGACGAATCATAATGAATTATGTACTGCAGACTGCAGTGCACATTGGACTTGTTCATGTAGTGCAAAGTTCACCAATACTCATCAATAATGTAGAGTGGTGATATCATTGAAGTCCTGTGTGTGTGTAGTGGCCACACATGCCTAAAATAGCAATGTCAGTAAGAGTTGGGGCTTGACTTGGGAGTACATACTGTAGACTCATTGTATGTACTGCAACGTGACTATGATTTAGTTGTGTACAGACACATGCGCGTGCGTGCATGCTTACTATCACGTTGAGCTTAGACGAGGTAGACCTGGTCTTTCCGGTTGGGCTTCTAGGACCTGCACAGGCTGCATGATGCCATGACATTCTGGGAGTGGGATCGTGACCCTGTACTAATATAGCGTAACGAAACAGCTGACACAGTACGTTGCCAAAACCATCAGTTCTCATTTTCACTGGTATCCCTGTGAAATACGTCAATTCCTTCGAGAAGTAATTTTAAAAGCTAACATGACCTCTCATATCTTGTGACTGTGAGAGAGAAAGAGAGAAAGAGAGATGACACCATTGCTCATAAAGATGTGCTGGGATGGAGTAGCCTTGTATACTGGGTGCCCAGTGCGAAGCACTTCGACTGAGTAGGAGCAGATACAACTATTAAAGTTTAATAATGCAGTTCTCAGTTCCTCCCTCCTTGATTCATAATAGTACTCTGCCATATGATGTGATCTAAGAATGTCTATGTTACAGGGTAAACATGCCACGCAGGTTACACACACCGTCTTGTGCTTAGAATGTCATTATGACTTGATTGTCAGCAGGGTGGTATTGTATTGTGTGCACAAACAACAGCGCTGTGTGGCAAGCGGGTTTTTATTTTAGGGAGAAACTATGTGGAGGACGGGAATGAATTCCTTGCATTCAGGTTGCCACGACTACACATGCCAGGGACAATGACGTAGGCGAGAACAGGAGACACTCAGACAATTTTTCCGCCGTACGTAATACTTGGCGAGCCGTCTGCGCCTGCATGACACATGTGCATGACGCTGTTCTTTGGTGATTGTCCTCACAGGTGGGGTCGTGGGGGTCTATACAGGTAGAGGGTGACTTACTACAATGCTATTGTATACATTCTGTGTCGGAAAACAACTAACTTACAGTCCATGGCAATGTGACCATCCATTAACCATCACCCAAACAACACACACACACATACTGCAAACTGTCAGCTTGTCAGGACTTGAGGGGGATGTCCAACCCGCAAGTCTGAGATCTGTTCCCGTGACCATACTGTCAGTAAAGTTAGTTGTCCAATGCCCCACAGCTACACGTAGTATGGGATATCAGTGTTGGACAGCTGGTACTGCCCGGCAGCATATCCTGCAGCAAGCCTCACTTTACACTAGTAGATGTATGTATCACATTCAGCTCAGTGTATATGTTCCAGTTGCATTCTGCCCTTCGGCGGCTGGCAGGTAGGAAGTCTCTCAGTGCTGCAATAGCACTGACACCTGCGTGTGTCCTGTATCCAAGCGGAGTATACGTTTAGTAACTGATGGCTCTACTACTACTAGTACCTGTTGACTATAGCCACTGGCACTGGCGCTGGCACTGGCACTGGCACTGCCAGGGACATTCTCAGCACATTGGTGTTTGCAGGTGACAGTATCATGAAGATGGTGTGTGTGTGGGGGGGGGGGGGGGGGAGCATGGCCAAACTTAGGATTCGACTGTGCATGGAGTCTGGAATATAGCAAAGATTAGGATTACATCCACACTGAGATAAGCACTTTATGTAAGTTACCTGTTTTACCTGTGAAAGGACATTCCCTTGAGAAAGACTGTACACTCTGCAAGCATGGTAATAAGCCACAGTGGCTACTATGCCCATACATATGCTGTCTATATGGGCATTCCTCTGACCTCAATGTGCAGCCTCCCCTGTTGCCGCCGCATCTCCTGTTTATTGTGTCAGTCTGGTAATCAGTTTAGTCTGAGGGCATGGCATCTGCAAACTGAAAATCACCAGCGATAGACAAGGTCAAATACCTCTGAGCCAGCCAGTCCTGTTAATAATTCACCCTGGCCCGGGCTTGCTCAAAACCTTCTTGTGACACTAGCAGGCCGTTGGTGGTTGGCTCCAGGTAACCTAGCAACCTATTCTGTAGACCAGGGCTTAAGGGGTCACAACCTGTCAGTACTCCCAGGCACACCTTCATGTAGTGATGATTAGTAGTAGTATTGCTATATGTTTGTTATGATTTCTTGGTTCTTCACCCGATTTTTGTAATCCCTCCATATTAGACTGTTTTCACAGCCATTAGTTTTTCACCTTTTTTTTGTAATTTATGCTAAAGTATTGCTATATGAGCAAAACCCATACTTGGGTGGTATTTGTGGGGTTGTTGGGCATACTAGGGTAGGACGTACTTCAAAGTATACTCTCAGCACTCAAGACCGAGGCTCTCAAAGCACATACTTGTAGTTATGCAAGTAAGTTATCATCAGGGTTCATTTTCTCCCATGGAGAAGAAGAAGACCAAGGCAGTGCGAATATGCGCACAGCTACCCATGCAATGATGCATTCCTACGGTGTACTATTTATGTGTTTACAAATTATGTGTTATAAAGGAGCCATACTACACTAGTAGATCCTGCAGTGCAGGGGTTGCAGATGAAACAGGGCTGTGTCTTTAGCTTTGCTACTTGGTACTAGTACGACTCGTAGTAGTTCAAGTGCAGCATGCAGGCTGTTGAAGGTGCTGATCAATGTGCATTAATTTTGTCGAGTACCCAGTAGTAACACGTACACCGTTTGGGTGTTTTAAATAATTGGCCGCATGATATCATCTGGGAATGCCTTGTAGTTTGCTGTAAAAAGTACCTACACCTTGGGCGGGTGCTGGTCTCCCCATTAATTAATGATGCGAGTGTTCAGCTGCGCAGGCTGCAGTCAATCATTGATTTGCACCTTGCAATTAGCCCCTTTGTGTTTGGTATTGTAGCCTTATAGGGGAGCTGAGGGCCACTTGGTTGCACTTCAGACAACTGGAGTAATGCCTTTGTAGTCCTGATGACCGGCTATCGTGGTGGCTAGGCTAGCCAGTACGGGGCCAGCTGATCCAGCTACTCCACAGCTATTGTTGCTGCTCTCAACTCTCTATCATTGATCTAAATGCAGTAGGAGTGTTTTTGTTGCTGGAGTACAGACTGGCATTGATCGCAGGGGATGTATTGATTTTGTCTTGCTGTATTCTATCATGTCTTATTGGGCAGAGTTGGATGACTCCTTGGTATGCATTCTCTAGGTCATTCCCAAAGTAAAAATAATTTGGGCAACTAGTTGAGAAAGCAATGGTAATGAATATTGATTAATTGGAATGCTTTGTTCTTCAAAGTACTTAAAAGTATTAAGCTGTGGCCTAGGGCTCAATGTATGAGAAAGGAGCAGTGTGCCTGCAATGTAGTATTCTAATGGCCACCACCTTCCCCTCCCCTTGATCAGTATACACATGAGCTTGCATTATTGCTTGCCACAGAGGGTCTAGCAACAGGAAAACCTGTTGGGATGAGGCGACCACCTGTCCCAGGAGACCACCGCACCAAGGAATGCTATTTCCAGTCAGATGACCCTGGATAAGGAGACCGTGACCTGGTAACAGAGACCACATTTTGAAGGTTCCTTGAGCGGTCGTCTTCAAGTAGACGGGTTTTACAGTACATGTATTCCTGTTCGCACTGGGGTGTGGCTAAAGTATTGTTTTCACTGGGGTGTGGCTGAAGTATTGTACTGTTTGCTCACAAGCCTGGAAAGGGCTCTGTGTTATTATTAATGTACAGCAGTATACCCTAGCTGCTCTTATACATCTTATGTGGGTGTAGCATAGCATACATATAGATTGTAGCAGAGAACAGATAACATAGACGCAGCGGATTGGTTGCGATTTCGCGTTTTGACTACTTTGTGGCGGGTCTGATCTACTCACATCCCATAAATTAAGGAGTTGTGTTTCACATTGCGTTTAAATGTACGGCTCGAAGTGCACTTGTGGTTTCATTTCACTGGCCTAGGCTATCTGTTCTTTTGCGGAGTTGCTCTGACAAGCATACAGTGCATACCGGAAATGCTCTGTAACACTTTGCTGTGTGCTTACTGTACAATGCTGTGTGTGATGGCAGGTCGACAAGCGTCTGAAATGGCAGGAAGAAACCGCTCTACCGCCGGAGGAGATTCTGGATCGCGGCGAGGCCGAGGGCAGCATATTTGGTGGCTGGCTGGCCAAGAACTTTGGAAGTGCTGACACTGCTCTGCTGAGGCTAACCTCGCAGAAGTGGCTTGCAGACAATCTGGTGAGCTACACGCGCCTATCACACCAGCCATTGATTATTAATATAGTATTACTTCTTTGGTCACTGGAATCGTGAATATACCAGCTTGTAAAAAAATAAAGCTGTGATTTACGGCAGCGCACAAATTTTCACTTTGATATTCCATCCCTTCTATGCTCTCTTCTTGATTCTATCCACCCCCGTATTGCTGTTCTCGCTCCACATATACTGGCACCCACAGAGACATAGACAGCAATAGTGACAACACACAAATTGAGGAGTAGTTGGCCGCAGCCAGATGTGCCATACCTAACATGCTCTCTTCTTGATTGTGTCCGCCCCTGTGTTTCTGAACCATGCAGACATCCACCATTGTGAAGGGTTTGTTGAAGGCGCACGACGCCTCGGCAAGGGCCACGGACCACGTATCCGGGCAAACTTGCCTGCATCAGTGTGCTGTGCTGGCGTATACCTGCACCTTAGAGGTCATCTTTGACAATGACCCACTCGTGTGGATGGTGAGTAGGTTGCAAGATTGTACTTGGTAAGATTCTAAATAGTTTATGAACTGCAGACTTAATTTCCCAATGCACAAAGGAACGACGGGAAGAAGATAACCTATGTGATAGCAGAACTCCAGATAACAGTCTACGGGGAAGCAAGAGGACATTCTGTTTATGGGACAAGTCACATGTAAAGGTATGAAGGTAAACGCTTCAAACATTACAAAGAAACACCAATGGATACGGGGTACCATAATATAAGTTCAGCATGATATCATGTGTAGAGCGAACCATTAAATATCACATGACTAACACTATTTCTGATTCGTGTCATGTCGAGTCACAATTTGGAATGGGAACTCCCCTAGGCTTCGATATGACAGTCAGCACACACAGAGTATCACATGTTCTATCCAGATAGCACCCTGGAAAGCCCAATAATTCCATGTTTCAAGTGCAGATAAAGAGACCGTGTTTGAATCTGAATAGATTGTGTGCTGTGTCTGAGAAAATCGAAGCAATGTTGGTATGTCTTGCTGTTCTCTGGCTACAGGTAAAGGATGGCGATGGGCTTAATGCGCTGGAATTAGCCCTCGATGCACAACTTCCCGACACTAGTATACTGATTATGGAGAAAATGCCCAACAGCAAGTGAGTGATGATCCGGGGAGGGGGGGGGGGGGGGAGAGAGAGTTCGAGGGGGAAGATGAGAATGGGGAGGAGGGGGTATACAGGAAGGGAATGAGATAGATAGAAATGGATGGATGGATGGATGGGTGGATGGATGGATGGATGGATGGATGGATGGATGGATGGGTAAAGGGTATCAGGAGGTCCACACTCTAGGGAGCTTATAATATGATACTCTTGGTCACACCTGTAACCTTTGAAACAATACCATGCCGCAATCAATCCTTGCCAAACCAGGGAGGGACATCGTCTAGCAGGTGGTTATCGGCTGGTTAGTTTGGTCAGACAAGAACATTGTTGTACTGATTGCTGCCCTGTTCCGTCACCAACTTTAAAAGTTCCTTTCCAAGTTAACGTAGTTCCGCGCATATAAGCCCATGGGCTAATATATGAAATAATGCATTTTCCCGAAAAAAAATCAGTAATAATGGTTCGTTTTAGCCCTGGGCCTATATTCGAATTTTGGAGGCAGCTGGCACGCGAAAAAGTACACGTCCGTGCGCGGTTGTCCGCCTACCGTAGGTACCGGTACTGGTAATGAAGTCTGCACTGACATGCTGTACTATCGGTTCCGTAACGGTGTTTGGGTCTGTTTATTAGCCCATGGGCCTATAAACGGAGGTGGGCTTATATCCGGATATAGGCCCATGGGCTTATATGCGCGGAAATACGGTACCAGGCAGTGAATTTCGACCCAATAAATGAAGTATTGCCGCGTTTGAGTGCACAGGATAGTGTGTGTGTGTGTGTGTGTGCGTGCGTGCGTGCGTGCGTGCGTGCGTGTGTGTGTGTACATTGTGCTATGGTTGTGTAGCACACAGCACTATGCCAAACATGGGCTCAAATGAGATCGATCAGCATTTTAAGCACTTCTGTTTTTGCAGTGTCAGAGAGGTGTTTGAAGGCAAGAAGAGACCGTTCTACGCACTGATGAACAACCTAGAAATGAAGGTAAGGCCAGGCAGGGGTTTACAGGCTAGAGCTGTGGCAATCAAGAATGCTGGCAGGCAAGGCTGATATTTGATGCTCTGCCTGAGCTTTGCAACGTGGCTTACTTGGCTTGACAGGACTGAGCGTGATGCCTTCAGCAAACGCAGTCATAGTTTGGCCATTGTGTATTGCTGAGCCTCATTAGAGAGGTTCCGCACTACGTAAAGTTGAGCAACTTTACGTTAGGGGGCGGGAAAAGCCCGTGAATTTGCGAGTTTGCTCTCCACTTACGGAAAGTTGTCTACGTAGAGTACGTAGATAGGGCTCTGATAACGTAGCTGGTCCGTAAGTGGATTGGGGTACAAATTTATGACTCTCTCCCCAGGTCGATCTGGTCGTACACTGCCGCGTTTGGAGTTGCCAAGGGCAGCTACATGATTTGAAAACTCCGTATGGCGGAACACAGATGCGCATGCTGTTTACGTAAGACTTTCCGTAGATCGACTACGTTTTTTACTAACGTAATTACGTTATGCGGAACCTCTCTATTATCACCATTTCTTCTTTACAGGACGTAACGCATGCCGTGATGGATCGCATGATCGATGCCTGGCCAGAAGAGGAGCAAGGTCGTGGCTTTGACTTTCACTACACGGCGCTGGAGTCCGACACAAACGGCCTCACACCCGACACGTACGGCTTCAGCGGCAACAACAGCTGCTTTCTGAACATCCTGAAGAGAGCGAAGCTGGCAAATGTAGGTTTACTTCCGCATCATACACGTCTTCACGCAATTCAATGCAGCAATATACATATCCAGTCTCTACAGTCATACTGCATTGTCCTTTCGCTGCGACCTTATTTCCTTTGTCACTGGTGAAAACGGTGTTCGCAGCAAAGAAACCACATGGTATGGTTGTCGAGACCGAGTGGTGTTCATATTTCCAAACTCCCCTGCAGAAATTGAAACAGGGCACGAGTAGGACCAAAGCATGAACTGAGCATGACACATAAACTATTTGCTTACATCATTTCAAAAAAAGAGGGGACCTTATATAAGCTAAAGTTATCCGTTTTGTCCAACGCTAACGACTATAAGCATGATAATGGTGAGTCGAAATGTGCAACAACAAAACTGGCTGATGTGATAGTGACATTCAACGACCTGATGCTTAGCTGCATCACGTCTGAAATGTGCAAACCAGCAGCTTTCAAACTTGGAAGGTTATAAGTTATGCATCAGGTCGTTGAATGTCACTATCACATCAGTCAGTTTTGTGCTAATTGTTGCACATTTTGACTCACCATTATCCTGCTAATAAACGGATAACTTGTAAACTTATGGTCCTCTCTTTAAGAAATTTTTTTTAATCCTTGGCTCTCCACCCGAGTTAAATTTACATCACTTCATCACTTCAATTGTTTCAACCTCTGCATGACGGAGATGTGCCACTCGATTGTTCGAGAGAGAGAGAGAGAGAGAGAGAGAGAGAGAGAGAGAGAGAGAGAGAGAGAGAGAGAGAGAGAGAGAGAGAGAGAGAGACACACACACACACACATATGCATCGCTCTGGCAATCTGTTCTGGTTTGTCGCATGGCTCTCATACTCCTCTCTGCCTCGGTGGTATTTCCCCGGTGTGTTCCGTATTGCAGGAGTTCAGTCAGGACAGGGCTGTGCGCATGCTACTCTTTACAAAGTGGTCGTCCTACGGCGAAAAGATGCTGTGGTGAGTCATGTGGGACGTGTTGTGCTTTGCAACATTCTGGCTGTAAATACACTCAGCCAGTACTGTGCAGCTAGTCTTGCATCCTGGTGTTGTACAATGCCAGATGGAGTGTTTCTCCCTTTCTTTGTTCCAAACGACAAGCAACTCCTGCAGCTCAGGAAAGCTCAGTAGCATGATGCCTACAAACAGTGTAAATTGTGTGTATGCATACCATACAGTGTGAGTTTGTAGAGTGCAGTGAAGGTGAACTACTAGTGGAAATACGGATAGGGATACAAAGAGTACAAGATGCTAGTATGTACAGTATAAGCACAAATATTCGCCTGGAATTTAATTTCGTCTTTTCGTCCAGGAAGTTTTTGGACGAAATTAAATGCCGGACTAATGTTGATTTGTCCAGCTTTTCTATACACTCTTATGATCCATGGACGAAATTTTCAACCGGACGAACTCCCGTTCTTTGGAGTTGGACGAAATTATTGACCGACGAAATTTCTGCCTGTACAGTATATAGCAGTGTATGCATATGGGCACTGAACCAGACTGAGTAACTGTGCACGTCAATACTGAACATAGGAGTTTCTTAAAGTTCGTTTTGGCTATTCATTGCGTGATCCTTTCCCTCGTCTTTTCACAGGGTGTCGACATTGAACTTCCTCGTCTTCATTGTTCTTTTCACGCTAGCTGACGTCTTCGCTGTTGACAAACTCAACCCCCAAGAGTATAACCAGCCGGTTGATTATGCACGAGCTGTTTGCGAGGCAATCGTGCTCCTTGTCGTGGCCTTCTTCTTGCTCGGTGAAATCGTGGAGTTGTTTGAAAAACGGTACGGTCGTGGAATGTACCCTTGGTGTTGTGGGGTTTCAGGATGTTTTTGAGAATCACCTGTTCAGAGTTTGATGATCATTGGGAGACCGGTCCTGATCTTGTCTCCCTTTGTTTATGACACCTTGTATCTGTAAATGTTCGTATTCTATATTTGAAATCACAAGCCCAATTGAGAGTTAAAGAGTTGAATAATAGGTTAAGGAGGGAGAAGAACAGTCTACTACTACATGATGCTGTATACATTGTTGCACCATCTCGTGAACTAGATATTAGATCTGTGTGCCAGTAGTTGTGTTTCTGTAGAGATGTGCACACATGTACGTGCATGTCTGGAGCCAAGAACAGTGTCTGGCAGGTGGTGATGTCAAGGCAGCGAATGCAATGGCTACCTCAATGTTTCCTGGGTGGTGTTGCCCAGCTCTACATAGCATCGGTGCCGTGAACAGCGAGCAAAAACCCTATGTTTTGTCCTTGTTCTTGTTTCCTTTTGTTCTCCACATCTTTTCCAGTAGGGCTGTAGTATAAAAAATAAAAATACACAAAGGCACACAATGAAAACCTTGGGCAAATTCCGTTGAGACTCAGAGTTTCTCGCGTGACTCGGAATTTGCCCAAGGTTTTCATTGTGTGCCTCTGTGTACGCCGCTCTGTACGGTCACTACAGCTGCTACTTTTTGAAAGACTATTAAACGTGCTTTCTGTTCCTGTGCATGGTGTTGCTGCAGATTAAAATATCTTGGCGAGTTCTATAATTACATCCAGCTGAGTTCGATCTTTCTCATTCTAGCCATTGTGCCGCTGCGAGCACTGGACCTGCGTTCACAGTGGATACTGCTGGCACTGGGCTATCTCCTCACCACTATACGCATCTTTAAATTCATATCAGCTTCAAGGTAAGGCGCCGCAAGAATTCGTACTTTCAGCAGTCCTGTTTTAGAGATCAGTTTAGAGCCTAGGAGTGTCTTTGTTTAACTTTCATCTTGGCAAATGAGCGGGGTTTGTGTACCTCGCTTCACAACTATCTGTACTATGTTTGACTTGAGGTTCAACTCTCTAAAACTGACCATGACAAATCTAGCCGGTTTGGAAATTGCTTTAGATTTAGCACCACTAAAACTACCTGTCTGCGGTTTTCGACCTGAGACTCCAGTTGCTAAGATTTACCGCATCAACCTGGCTGGTTTGGGAATTGCTTTAGGTGTAGTGGGGAAAATCATTTAGGATTTTGCCCCACTAAAACTTCCTGGTTACAGTACCTTCGGCATAGTTATGTGGAGAACAAGTAAGCCTGTACTGGACTGGCTAAACTCCGGGAAAGTACGGGTCTGGATTTATGCCTGTACCTATGGTGAAGTAAGTTAATACAGATAACATAACATAACATGTCCTGCCCCTGTAGAAGATGTGTGGGGTGGGGATGTTGCTGGGTACTGCGGCTATTAGGCTTTTGCCAGGTTGATTGATCATTGTATTCCTCACCCCTTAGTACAACGCGGTTATGTAGTTCTTGCTCTCAGCTGTTCCACCTGCCGATGGGCATGTTGTACAATATGTATCAGGCCCGCTGGAACCGATCCAGTTGGCTAAGTCACCACCAGACCATCTTGTAGGCCACCAAAGCATGTTTTTAAACATGCATTGGTTAAAAAACGGATGAGGAGGTTAGGTGTACCTGCTACATCATACACAAAGTATTGTATAGATATGGTATGGCCGGATCTATCCGAAACTGCTTCCTGCAGTCCTGTGCATGATATGTGTGTGCTTTTGTGTGCACGCACTTGTCTGGTTGTGTGCACGCACTTGTCTGGTTGTGTGCACGCACTTGTCTGGTTGTGTGCACGCACTTGTCTGGTTGTGTGCACGCACTTGTCTGGTTCTGTGAACAGTCTGATTGGAGTGTACACGCGTGTCCTCGTCGGCATCTGTCAGAAAGTGCTGCCCAAGTTCTTTCTGATCTTCTCACTGGCTCTCTTCGTCTGGTCCGGCGCGTTCTACGCATCGCTACGTTCCCATGTCAGAGGTAGCGAGGAAGTAACAGATATAGTAGCTGGTAAGTCGCTTGGTTGAAATCCGTCGTCCACGTGTGATAGAGCACTGGAGAGTATTCTCGTTAAAAGATGTGATAAAAGAACTTAGTATAGTATAGTATTTATTCGTATTTCTCTAGGGCAGTCCCCACAGACCTATGATCTCCTTACGGGGCACCCTAGCCAATCTAGGATTGCGATACGAAATTGATACTTACTGCTGTATCTGCCTATACCCACGCCCTTCTGCTGGAATAGGCCCTTGATACTGATGTTTCAAGGCTATCATGTATCCTCTTTTTGTTTCGTGTCTAGAGCGAAAAGAATTAAACAGCATTTCTTGGAGACAGGAAGCTTATCAGGGAAAGAAAAACTACAAATCTCAAGCTATTCATCACCATCATCATTATTAAATAAGGACTCCGAAAATCATGAACCAGTTTTCCAGTTGTTTTTACCACCTTGTTGTAATGGCTACCACCCTCGTGGTGCTAGTTATCCTTATGTTTTATTGGTTCTGGTTGCTTGTACTTCCTCCGTTAAGCAAAACTTCGTTGCGTTTTTACAGTTCAGCCCTAATCATTCTATGGCTACGAACACGCTTTGCAAAGTGGAAAACAAGGCAGGATATGAAAGATAGTTATTTACAGATGTCACACAGCTCGTTTCAAAGCAGTCCAGCTTCACTCTCCGTCTGAATCTGATGATGACTCACTCTCTGATGACATCGAGTCTGCATCCTCGCTGACTGTCGCCGCCAGCGCTGCCAGCTTTCGTTCCGCAGCCTTTACAAGTTTCCAAGACACGATTATTGTGATCGTGGAGATCGCCAAGTTCTTCGCTCGAACTGTGAGCTTGACGACCTCCACGGTGGCGCTGCTAGTTGTGGCCACTCTCCGGAACGCCATGGAAGGAGCCATAAAGAGCCAAATAAACGCTCTCCATCTTCGCAGCGGTGTAGTCGTGCCAGCACGTTTCCACACCCTGCAGAAGCTCCTTTCTGGTTTCCTTCGCCACGAGTGGCACGTCAGTCTACAGGCTGTGGAAGAACGCCAAGTCGTCGACGTTGAGATCAGGATTCTGCGCCGACTGAACGACAACCTGAATGTCGAACGCTTTTGATTTCCCCTGCGCTGCAAACACAAGTGCATTGAATTTGGCTGTGTGCGGATCCGCACCATCGACTTGTGCTAGTACAGCAGTGCCTGAGCGCTGGCCGGCTCCTGGACACTTCTTCGAGCCACGCGGTCTTTCAAACTGGTTCTAATTTTCGCACTTTAGTGTCATGCGCGCGCGCCTGGGGTTGTGTTCTGGTGACATCCTGTTGAGAAACGGTTCTGCTTCGCCGATTTTTTCAAAGGACTCCACGCTTTTCGGAGGTTCAAAAGCCTGTCAGAACAATGGATGACAACTCAGCTACCCTATGCAGGGGATAGATCACTGACATGTATGTCTAATGCCGACAGAAATATCATGACAAGAACACTTAAAACGCAACGAAGTTTTGCTTAGCGGAGGAAGGTAATTCATTCGAAGAGAATACCCGAAAACTGGTTCATGAATATCGGACAGTCCTTATTGATGATGATGGTGATGAATTGCTTGAGATTTGTAGTTTTCTGTCCCTGACAGCATCTGTTGATTATATTTTGCAATTTTGCACTGTGTTTTCTGTGCTACCTTCTCAAATGATGTGCTCATTGCAGACAGTGATGGTCTGGCTCAGAACGTCACCCGTACCATTGTCCAAGAAGACAAGGGACTGATCCTGGAGCTGTCCAGCTACGGCGAGACTCTGTTTCTGGGCTTCCGCGTTCTCGTGGAGGGTCGTAACCTGATACAGTACTATTCAAACTCGCAGCAACTTGGGTAAGCGCTTGGCTTCCGTGCATCAGCCTGGTGAGCAGACGAGGGCAAATATATTTTAGATGCATTCTCCCCAACATGTGGTCGGCGATGTACGAATGCTTGACTGAGCGGGTGACTCGAGAGTATAAATTTTAGTTTGTAGGGGGTTGTCACTTCGTAGAAATTTAAAGAGCTGAAGACAGAGTACTCATTGGTTTGAGGTAAAAAGATATAGTGGCCGTGTGTGTGTTAAAATAATCATGGTGGTTTGATGTTTTGCCTAAAATGTCTCTTCCCCTTCGAGCTAAACGGAAATGCAGGATGGCTGGTGATGGCCAATCATGGTTTTTTCAGTCGTCCAAAACAGTGGTTGCAGCACCTCTAGTGGAGTAAAGGAGTGATGCTTACCTGAGTTACACATCAAACACATCTCATACAAATCTTTCCCAACTGTGCACATCATCAGGGAATAGCAAACTTTTTCCTTCCCACAAAGTCTTGCATCCGTAGTCCTTTCATGGGCGCATGGGCATATATTCATGTGTGTGTGCTTGTGTGTGTTTCGTTTGTTATGTGTGTATGTGTGTGTGTGTGTGTGTGTGTGTGTGTGTGTGTGTGTGTGTGTGTGTGTGTGTGTGTTCACATGTGCGTGTGTGTTTATGTATGTATGTGGGTGTGGGTGGGTGTATATGTGTGTGTGTGTGTGTGTGTGTGTGTGTGTGTGTGTGTGTGTGTGTATGTGTGTGGGTGTATATGTGTGTCCAGTGCTCTGCCAGTGATTCTGTATCTGCTGTTCCTGATCGGCGTGGTCATGATCATGAGGACAATTCTCATTGCGCAGATGGCGGCCACGTTTGGTGCCATGAACCGCGACGCTGTGAGGCAGGTAGAGATCAACAGAGCGTGGGTACTACCTGATCTAGAGGCTTCTAAGCTATGGGATATTGCTGTGAGTATTGACACATCTGGCACCTGTTTTCTACCAGGATGGTGCTGGGAATACATCTACCTGCATACGTGTATGCTGCTTTCTTGCCCATCGAATCCATTTCGGCTGATTTGTTCGTTTAATTTACATTGAAACCTGTCTAAGACGACTGCTCAAGGGATCTTCAAAGTGTGGTCTCTGTAACCAGGTGGTCTCCTTATCCAGGGTTATTTGACTGGAAATAGCATACCTTGGTCCTGGTTGCAGTGGTCTTCTGGGACAGGTGGTCACTGGGCCTTATCCGGGTGGTCGCATTGACAGGTTTTACTGTAGTAGCTCGTTAGAATATTGTAATACTATTTTAATATTGTCGCCTTTCATGGAGGCGTCAGTCCTGGAATATAAGTGTGTGTGTGGGGGGGGGGGGGTACTATATTTGGAGGAATCTGCCAGCAATGTGATATTTTGGGAACCAGATACAGGCATGGTCCTATTTTCTACCCTCTGCTGAAAGTGCACGACTGCACCGCTGTACGCATGGCAAATCAATGTGTATGACTTTTGTCTCTATGATCTGTGTGTGCTGTGTCCTTGTGTGTATAGCTGAAAGGGTGGCGCATGAGATTTTATAAGCCCTCGGCGGGCTTCACGGAGAAACGCATGCAAGGTGAGAATAAACTGGTAATGGTATCACGTCCTTTTCATATACAGTAGAAGGTTTTAGCCTTTTCAGTCCGGCATTCCAACCAATCCCGAAGGGAGGGGGGGGGGTTGTGTACGGGCAACAAAATCTGCGTCTCGCAAATCTAGATATCTGCGATTAAGGCTGGAGAGCTGGTGTAGCGTGACTTGGGTGCATTGTGAAGTGTGGGTTAAACCCGCGAGGCTGCCAGGCTTTCGTGCACGCAAGTACACGCAGTGGCGGCGTATGTTGCTTTCTGTGCATTGCCTACACAGGGTGACTTCTCTCGGAGCATCACACTTGCAGTGTTGATCGCGTGACACCATTGCATTGGAATTTCTAGTCACAAATACTTCTTTTCAAAAGCACTTCAACTCTAAATTAATTTATATTGTCCTGTGGTAGAAATATTGCAAGAGGAGAAAGTGGACGGTTTCCTGAAGTTGGAGAAGATTCTCAACAAGCAGAAGCAGCTGCTGGAGTCTCAACAGCAGCAGACCATAGCACAGTTGACACATCAGACCATTCTCCAGGAGAAGTGGACTGGCCAGCTTATGCAGGCTGTGGTGAAGACCGAGAAAGAGGTAAGTGTTCTGTCAGCGACCTACGACCTAACTATGCATACCCACTGCACCGGCTCAACGTAGACCTGGTCTTTACCAGGTGGACTGATTGGGGGCACATGCAGTTGTGATGAGGCATGGGTAACTCTGCGTACAGAATTGGGCTGAGGCCAAAGCTTGACAGGACCGGTGGAAGCAGCTGCTGATTGGTCTAGCCATACCCTAGCCTGTCATACAGTTTGTGTATGATATGGAGGGTAGACATTATTGTATTTATTCATATTTGTATAGGGCAGTCCCCACAGACTCAGGGTCTTCTTACACATGACACCCTCAGCAGTAAGCATGCATTGGTGCTTGTCTGACCAGCTGGACCAGTTCTGCCGGGCCTGCTTGGCAATATTCTGCAGGCGTCTTGCCTGGTTAACTCCACACCCAACCATGTGTGCAAGTGTTTGATGTGACTTAGAGTGCCTTGGGTCATCCAATCCTTGCAGATGCTGGAATTTAGCAAGCTTATTTGCACAAGCAATAGTTTGTCTGGTTCTGTGTGTGCGCGCGCGCGCGTGTGTGTGTGTGTGTGTGTGTGTGTGTATGTGCGTGTGTGTGTGGATGTGGATGTATGATTGTATATGTGTGTACGCACGCACTCACACTCGCGTTGGGATATCTGGTTGTGTGTGTATAGCTCGGTGATGCAGTGCACAGTAATCACGAGCTAACAGAGAACTGGGGCTCCAAGACCTCAGCCGGCATTATGAGTGTTCGCAATCACTTGAGCGGACAGCTGGAGGAGGCACAGACTGAACAGGAGAAGGCTGCGCAGAGCATCCAGGAACGCATTCTGCAGCAAACCCTACAGATCACAAGTAACCTTGACAAGGTCGAGGTACGACTCGGCACGCAAGAACAAAGACAGGAGAGCACGGAGAAGACACTCGAAGTGGTAGGTTATACGATTGTCTGCTCTGTGGGTAGGATTTGCCACCCCGAACTTAATGGTTATGCACAGAAATAGTACCACCCTGCAATAGATACTTGCCCGTTCATACAGTTCTGGTTTGTATTGATAAACAAGGGAAATATAGCAGCATCAGGATGGCATTGCGTGACCACCTGCTTTCTCTGATACACCATACATGTAACATATGCAGCACTTTCTCAACAGTGTGCTGTGCCTCTCGTTCGAAAATCACCTTGGTGATTATGGCCACCATGGCAATTAAAGTCCCTTGACCGATGATGAATACCAGGGCAATTTAGTCAACTTTACACCAGTTTGAGCATGGTATCATCATGCCGTCATGCTCAGCTGCTCCGGATATCTGTCCTCTCTTACTGCCCAGATCGACTCCAAACTAGTTGCACAGAAGGAACAGGGTAGCAGACACACGGAGCAGATCGAAACACTTAGCAAAAGCGAGGCGGATTCCTCCGTGCGCAAGGACAAGAAGCTGCAGGCACTGGAAGAGCGACTGGATCAGCAGGAGGGAGAGAATCGCGCCCTCACCAAGCGTCTCAATCAGCAAGGGTGAGTCAGTGTAGATCAGTCTGTGCAATAACTTGAAGTGCCTTCGCTTGGCTTTACTCTGAGCTGTGGAGGACAAAGATGTCGTTTCAACTGCCCGATTTTCCAGAGTCAACTCCACACAGCCCTCCCCCCCCCCCCCCTCATCTTCTTGGTGGTGAAGTGTTGCATTCATGTTCGTATTCGCGTGCATGTTTACTGAAGATGTGCACTGGCTCAAACATTTCGAATACTAGTGAATGTGTACCAGGTTCCACTACCATAGTTCAGCTTACAGGGGCGTAGCAACCGCTCTAGCCGGTCCGGCTTTGGCTGGACCTTAAAAAAAAAACATAATGCCAAAGGTGGCCAGAAAGCAGGGTTTTGCACCCTAATGTCAAAATGTTCCCGGGGGACACCCCTCCGGCCGAACCACCTCCAACGGCATTGCTACGCTCCTGGCTTAGCAATCTTGTGCATAGTAGGGCTACTGGGAGTGGATTTATTCATGCATCATCACTGACAACCAAACTCTAGAAGTCCATGAAATTGCAGCAGAAGCCGTATAGCTACGCGAAAGCATACAAGCCACAAACAGGGCCGCCGGTCCAGGCAGCTCTAAAAGAGTTCTCGATGCACAACTGTGCAGAGGTGCTAGTGCATAGAAGCCATTGATGATCCAAATGACTGGCTTCTGGCTTCTACGTTTACCTAGTAGAGTTGGTATCATCCGTTCTCAACTCTCTATGTTCTGCTGCATGATGTACGCCCTTCGGCTTGTATTCATGTGGCTAGATTTCAGCTGGAGCAAGTGGTGGAAATGCTGCAGCGTCTTGAAGTCTCCTCTAACAAGCTGATCAGTGAGGTGTCCATGCTTCGGCGGACGGCAGGTCACGGAGGCGTGGACTTCAGCGCGACCTTCGACGACAAACTGGCCCACTTCCAGAAGCAGTCGTTGTCGAAGGGCAGCAGCCTGCCGCACGGCCTCGCGGGCCTCTCCAGCTCTGCCATGTCACCGCCCCCGTCTGACGCCACCGCACCACCACCGCCACTACAGGAACCTGAGTAAGTTATACACGGGACGGCGTTAGATTGCTACAGACATTGCCACTAGTACTCCTACTCCGGCACACACTGGACTCTGCCTGCGGTGAGCACGCATTCAGCTTGCTGGCCTGCTCTACAGTGACAGCTCTGGTAGCGCCACTCAGCAATGCTCAATACTCTGTATCTTGATGCCCTTCACTACTCTTCCCCACATATACACGTTGATTCCTGTTTGGGACACAACTTAGTACTTTAGGTCCGTTTAGCAAATTTGAATCATTAGCAATTATCCAGCATTATCAGCAAACCTTCTAGCATTAGCTACTTGCTTGGTCAAGTCGGTCTAATGCATTAATTCTAGTTCTAATGTTCATATTAAACTTAGTAATACTACTGATGGAGGTTTTGATTAAACGCTGCCGTGAGCTCCTCTACTGGCATAGCTATACCTTCCGCCGTATCTCTGGAAACGTCACACGCATGACCTGTGCTACGCTGGTGTGCACCCCGCTGCTAATGTCGAGTTAAAGCAGAAATCAATTTTTATGTCGGCTTCTATAGTGTACTTGTAGGTGTAAGCAGCGCGCTACTAAATAATAATTATACTGTGACGTGCTGGGTCGACTCGATGATGACTGTGTCCACAGGGGACACTTTTTGACATTAAATTTAGTACTGCACCAGATAGAGGTCTAGAGAGACAGCCACTTTGGAGAAATTGCTTTATTCCAGCTCCAATGTCACATTTTTAGGATCGCAATTTTTGTAGGATCACAACTTTTAGGATCACCATTGTGTAGGATCACAACTTTTAGGATCACAATTTTTTAGGATCACAATTTTTAGCTTTTTTACTTTGAAGTAGTTCACTAGCACCTTCACGGCTTAGTTCATGTGTTGCAGCTCCGATTTAGTTCAGCAAGTATTCTATGTTAATAGATCTGCCTACGTAGTCGGTATGTTGTTGCATATCAGCACTATTTTTCATTCTCATTTCCACTCAGCTAGCAACATTGCAAGCCAGATGATTCATGTACACGTAGCTGGTTGAGAGCAAGGCCTTTATCAGTTTATGCAATGAAAGGAATCATGGTCTGAGAGACAATAGCGGCGTGTGTGTGTTTGTGTGTGTGTGTGTGTGTGTGTGTGTGTGTGTGTGTGTGTGTGTGTGTGTGTGTGTGTGTGTGTGTGTGTGTGTGTGTGTGTGTGGGTGTGGGTGTGGGTGTGGGTGTGGGTGTGGGTGTGGGTGTGTGTGGTCATTTGGGGCCGGGCTTGACAAGAAACCGTTTCTTGCTTTACCTAAGTGGCCTGCATGCAAAGGCGAAGTCACGCCTGTTCCCGTGTCAGCACAGCCTGCGGCGACATGTTGAAAAGTGGCTCCGGGAGCCTCCCGACCCTACGGTGGGTGTAAGACTCAGAGGCCCTGCAGGCCCTAAAGCATGCTTTACTAGGCATGCATGGTGTACTAGGCATGCATGGTGTACTAGGCATGCATGGTGTACTAGGCATGCATGGTGTAGTCAACAATCATTCATACAATCATAATAATAGCTCCCCCCCCCCCCCCCCTTTATCAACCAGAACAAACAGTCGAGTCTTGGAAGTCTAGACCAGGCTCTCCTGTCGAGTCCTGACCTGGCGGGGGCCGGGGACCCATTACTTTAGTGGCTGCTGTTTGTATTCAATTAATTTGTCCAAAAAACAAACGAACAAAAACTTTAGTGGCATTGCCATGAGTAGTATAATTATGTACCACAGTTCCACTCCTGGTATGAAAGTCGCACCATGATGCATGATGCATGCTGCGTGCCAGCTTGCCAGCTAGGTGCCATGAAGCATGCCTTTCGTGTGAACGCACCCTACATGCACTGCACTAACTAACTTGCGGCTGTTTTTCACACGTCTGCGTCCGCATTGCGGTTCATGTCCTGGCTAGGCGGACTGCACAGTAGATCTACGCACTACCTAGTATTGCACCCGCGCGCTCGCCAAGCTAGGTGCTAGGCCTTTGCTTTGCACGACAAAAAAAACACCAACCTCGGACCATAGGCATAGGTTTCAACTACTTACTTCCACCTGTGTAGCTGGCGATGTAGGAGCACGGTTACTGCTGTTGTTGCTGCTCACCTTCTTCTGCCCAACCCTTTGCTAATGCCGCAAGTCCCGAGCTAGACCTGGCGGATGCTCAGCGGCTCAGGAGCTTGGTGAGTTCGATATTCCTCCTGTAATAACTACACAGTAAGCGTGTGTGTGTGTGGATGTATGCTACTGCTCAACATTGGTTCCGATATACTAGTAACGGTTTTTTCATCTTCTTCGAGGTCGTTTCGAGCGACCAGGCAGGAAGTAATAAAAATTCTTCTGTTGTTCTTACTGCTCGACCTATGCATTACCGTCTTACTCCAGTTTAGCCGCTGTTGGCAGTGTTGCCGCCACCCGTTGCCGGCTGGTAGTTGCAGAGCAGAAGGCTCTCGGGGCTGATTCGCCTGCTGCTACATGACGTAGATCTACACGGCGAAGTCCACGGCGATAGTAACGGCTGTCATTACTGGACACGACTCGTTTGCAATGAAGCGTCCATGTCTTTGCTCAGGTAAGTCTGACTTGCACTGTTACAGGCGAACCAGTCATACCAATAATTCAATGTCTCCTCCAGAGCCAGGCCAGCCGGGCCAGCGAGCCGGTTTGGTGGTAGATCTACTTGGACCCAATTTTTCGAGCGCCAAGTTCAAAAGTTGCCAAGGTCTACTCCCAGCCACCCCAGGAAGAGAAGTCACGACTAGACAAGACTGTCCTATAAAGCACAGCCGCCATAATTGAAAAAGAAGAAATGACCCAGCCACAGGTGTCTTCAGGCTCTTCTCCTTTCTTTGTTGTTGAAATCCTGAGGGGTGCGCGAGCATCTTTCGCACTCCCTGGATCCGCCCCTGTGTTTGGAAAAAGAACACCGGGTAGTCAACCAACAACAAAGTTACATGATTGTGTTCAACAAAACTACTTCAGTAGGCCTATCAAATATGTACCATCATACACCAGGGAGTCGTAGAATATTTTACGACTCCCTGGTGTTCGGAAAAAGAACACCGGGTCGTCAACCAACAACAAAGTTACATGTGTTCAACAAAACTACTTCAGTAGGCCTATGAAATATGTACCATCATGTACACCAGGGAGTCGTAGAATATTTTACGACTCCCTGGTGTACAGTAGCCGAGCTTCAACGTACCCGGCTCCGACCCGGTAGCAAGAGTTGAGTCGGGTACATGTGTACCCGGTTGGTTTGAAATCCTGAAGGCTAAAGCAGACACTGTGCAGCCCATTGAGGTGGGCACCCACAAAGTTGTATTATGTTGGCTTCCCAGTGTACATGTACTGGCCATGGTGGGTCTGATCTACTCGCCTCCCTCCCTCTGCTTTAGGCGCTGCATCTGCACTTTGATCCTCGAACGTATCGCTCCTGGGATGATTATTTCCCATGCCAGGGTGTGCTAGTTCTCTGTTGTGACGGCGCATGAAACTGTATCTAGCCACATTACATGTATAACCAAGATCTGCTGAATACTAGTAGTAACTTGTTGAGTAGCACGTCGACGATAACTGCTACAGAATCAATGATACTAGTATTGCTCTTGCCTGACCTACGTGTACCTCATCATTTCATGACAGCGGTCCCCCTGCGTGGTTTTCCATGACTGGCCATGCGTAGCTGCTCACGGGTCCAGAATTTAGGCTTTGCGAGTTTGGCCGACGCCGCAGTCGTTGGTTTCAGCTTCCATCTTCTCGGCTATCCACCTATACCGCTCCGTATCTCTCTTCATTCGTTTGTCAAAAGAGTCTGGACTTCAACATACAACTGCAGCAGTAGCTGCTCTGACTCAGTCAAGTGTCCATTTCATGATCGAAAGAAAAATCAAACAACACAAATCGCTCTCTATGTCGGAGTGTCGCAGGAGCAGAACTTCCGCAGGAAAGTATCCGCTCCAAATAATTTTTGGAGTAGCGGATTTGAACTTTCCGCCACAGCGGCAGTTCCGCTACTCGCAGTTTCCATGGTGATACACACTCTTGTGATACCGTTGCAGCGGAACCGCAGGTCTCAAGTACATGTGGGACCGTGCCCTTAGCAGTAATGAGTCGGTCAAGTCAGTTGGTAGGAAGCGGGAGCTCTGGCGTTCGGAGCGGTTACTTTATTCAGCAAAGCACAATGGAAACTTCCTCTTTTTTGGAGGCAATGAGTAAAGCGAGTACACAGGTGACAAGACAAGAGTAACAGTGTGAATCATCTGTTACATTGGAGACCATTTGGGTACCAGGTCCCATACCTTCAACCACTTTCTTTCCTTCTCTCTGATCACTAGCCAAGAATTCACTTCTTACGGCTTATCTTCCACGCAATCATGTACATGTAGTATCCAATGGTAGTGATGATGTGTGCTGCATCCGTCGTGATCACACCCGGGCCCTGCTCGTTCAATGGCATCTACCATACAGCAGCGGAACCGCAGGTCTCAAGTGCATGTTGGACCGGGCCCAAAGCCGAGTAGTGTGTCGCGAATGCGATCGGATTTATTCGTAGTCACGAGCACAATGCATGTATATAACCAAGAATTCACAGCTACGTAGGTCTACGTATACATGTATCCTTGTTCAGTGCATGACCTGTACCTTCAATCACTCGCATCCCTTTGTGACACCCTTTTTCTCATCTTGCACTCGTTTGTATATCTAAGGTTCAATTCTGGGCACCCTTTTTCTCACCTTGCACTTCGTTGCATTTCTAATGTTTCCGTTCCGGGCACCCTTTGATTCAGTTTGAACCCATGCACCTTGGCTTGCACACGCACCGACATCCAACACGGACTGTGTGTACGACTATCGGCATCTTTGATGGCCTTCACTATCCATTTTCATGCTCACAGTTGGACTCGTTGCACCGTGCGTATCTTTATGTGTCACCTTTTCAGCTACATGCACGTGGAGCTGTTTTAGTTCCACAACTTGGTGCTCTTCTTGCTTCTCTTTGATTCTTCGCTACTCCTTGGGAGCTAATTTCGATGCGTTTGTATATTTATCGCTTGTATATTTCTGCTGACGCTGTACGCAAGACACTTTCACGGCACACTACTGCTACAGGCATACACTCCGACTCACCTATATTATCGCTCTCCCCTTGTAAATATTCTTCAGTCTTGATTCACAAGAAAATTGGGCACTAAGGAAAATATGGTCTGCTTCGAGTGGTTTATGTAAAGGGTATGTACATGGTTCGCGACATAGTGAGTCAGTCAAGTGTCAAGTCAGTCGGTAGGAAGTGGGAGCTCCGACGTTTGGAGCGGTTATCTTTTAGCATGTGTACGTGGGTATATTCTTATTGCCAGGGATTATTTCTGGGATAGCCTGAAGCGTTTTTAACACTAGCTCTACGAGGGTCCTTTTTGGTGCTGTGCTGCGCTCGGGGCTCACCGCTGCGTGCGGACTGCGCAGGTGGCGCCACTTTGCACATGCGTGCCTGCACTGTAGTAGTACCGGCTTTGCTTTCTGTCTGAACTCTCCTTGCAATCGAAATAAGAGGGTGGGGAGTGAGGGTGGGGAGTGAGGGTGGGGAGTGAGGGTGGGGAGTGAGGGGGGAGTGAGGGTGGGGAGTGTGGGTGGGGAGTGTGGGTGGGGAGTGTGGGTGGGGAGTGTGGGTGGGGAGTGTGGGTGGGGAGTGTGGGTGGGGAGTGTGGGGGGGGGGAGTGAGGGGGGGGGAGTGTGGGTGGGGAGTGTGGGGGGGGGGAGTGAGGGGGGGGGGAGTGTGGGTGGGGAGTGAGGGTGGGGAGTGAGGGTGGGGAGTGAGGGTGGGGAGTGTGGGTGGGGAGTGTGGGTGGGGAGTGTGGGTGGGGAGTGTGGGTGGGGAGTGAGGGCGGGGAGTGAGGGCGGGGAGTGAGGGTACTGGAAAAGCCCATCGTCAGGTCCTGCACCCGACGACAGATGCAGGACCTGACGACAGAAGACTCCAAATATATTTCTGCACAATATGAATCTCTAATATGTGTACTGTTTCTGCATTATTTTGTGTACTTTGTTTCAAGATTGACAGTTTGCAGCCGTTTACTGACCCGGCTCAGTTCAAATAGATGATGTCCTTCATTTCTCCTGAGGTAAGTTGCTCAAATGCCATGTAAATATCTAAGAGCAGCATGAAGAAGAGACGGGTTGCAGTGTCTGCTCTAAGATTGTAGGACAGCCAGGTACACGTGCACCTGGCGCAACCATTTCAACAATCACACTCGCCACACTCGCACTAAACTACAACGTAAACAATGTGAGGTAACACTCTCCTTCTGTAATATGAGGTGACTCGCACGACACAACACAGTGAAAGAAGAATCTGAGTATGAATGACAACAATTAGGGTGACCTACCAAATGCCTGTAAACTGCCGTTTTCTTGACATCAACAACTCCAGGTCACTATCGCACTCCACGTCACCAGCTTCATCACCATCCGCTTCATCTTTGGTATCATCTTCTCCAACTGACTCATCTGAACACTCCTCTTCTTCCTTTTCCACCGACCTCTGCGTTAGGCCCTGGTCACCTTGACGCCAGCAGAGCTTCTCGCGCTGGAGGAGCCGTCTGCGGCTGGTCCTGTCTTGCGCAACGCTCAGTTAAACTTAGGATCTGGAAATAGCTTCTCAGGAGCAGTTTTCAATTTGAACATTACCCTTCACTAAATAGCACTACAAATTTTGTTTTATCCAGTAGAAGAAGTACCCCGTGATCTTCACCTGCACCTGTAAGATAGACGGGCAGGTGATTTCTAAATCTTGAAATACTGTATCTGTACACGTTCTAAGCTTCCATTTCACGATACTATAGTATCACCGAGTTCGCTTCTCAAAGCGACACTGTAGCGGAATGGACCTGTTCAGGACCGTTCACAGTAGATTTTATGTCGTGCCACGTGTTATTAATATTCCTATCCGTTCTTAGCTGCGTTTTGCTTGCCGCTCTGCTCATGGCCTTCGTGTTCCTTGTGATCTTTGCGCCGGTGTCGACCCCTATTCCTAATTTCCATGTTACTCGGCTTTGATCAGTATGCGTATCACTACTTCTTCCTTTTCCCCTTTCTAGACGTGCACCTATTCCAGTGTGCTAGACGCGCAGCACATTTTTGGATGTTGAGTTACATTTTCCGTCTCCCATCTTCTTTTCAAATTCATGGTGAAATAAACATTAACAGCCACTTTAACATTGCCTTCAGGTTTTTACAGTGCCGTTTCCATGGTTGTAGCCAATGAGCGACGTTCCCGCGGTGGCCTTGATGAGCCGATAAAGGCCCTCACGCTGTCAGCCTAGCTCTACAGTGCAGGGGTCTGCGTCAGTTTTCCGTTGCCATCTCAGTTCATCTCAGGACCTAAGTCCTTGCCGTCCTTGTATTGGCTTTGGAGGAGAGTAGAGTAAGTACATGGTTGAAACCAGGTCTACAATCATCAGTAGATTGGGCATGCCTGTAGACATGACCTCATGCTCAGTTCTGTTCATTGATGTAATAAACATACAAGTACTATGATGTAAGGTAGCAAAGGTGGCTACATGTAGTAAGCAATCCAGTATTCTACAAGCTAATGGCGATGTTGAGCGATGTTGACAACAGGTTTGTACGCGTGTCAGTAAAGGAGTGACAAAACTAAACAGCTACAACCTGAAAACAATTCAAAACATTCTTCTTCTTCAAGGCCAAGGGGAAAATGGCAAGTGTTCTGTCCACCACGTCCCCGACCTCCACCCCTAGGTGGTATCGCGCTTATATACAGTCTACGAGTACGAGCATCAAAGGACGACTTAACCTGAGGAGTAAATAATTGGAAAAAATGGCAAGAGATCCGTCCACCACGTCCCCGACCTCCACCCCTAGGTGGTGTTGCGCTTATATGCAGTTCGCAAGTGAAACCTGACCATGAATCAAGGCCAAGGGCGTAGGCCGTACGCATGAGCTTTGGCAATTCTGCAAATACTTCTTCTAAAAAGCGATAGATCCAGCCACCACGTCCCCGACCTCCACCCCTAGGTGGTATCGCGCTTATATACAGTTTCAAAGAATGCCAGTGAAAACATGACCATGACCCCGATGAGCGTACGGCCAGGGATCAGGCGATCCTGACCGGTCAAGAACTTCCGTCAGCCGGTCAAGAACTTCAGTCAGCCGGTCAAGAACTTCAGTCAGCCGGTCATGATCTGGAGTAAAATAGCATTGCTGCGCGCATGCGCATTTACCATTTCCTAAAGTGCTCGACACGGTCAACATTGAACATTTGTCGTCCGCCAAACGAAAGAGTTGGCCAGTACTGCTTTTGAAGTCACAGTGTTCAACGAGAAGACCACCTATCCTTGCGGGTGGCGCACAATGGCAGTCGACGTTGCAGGTGTAGATTGGGCATGCCTGTGGACATGACCTCATGCTCAGTTCTGTTCATTGATGTAATAAACATACAAGTACTATGATGTAAGGTAGCAAAGGTGGCTACATGTAGTATTCTACAATCCAGTATACAATGCAGTATTCTACAAGCTAATGGCGATGTTGACAACAGGTTTGTACGCGTGTCAGTAAAGGAGTGACAAAACTAAACAGCGACAACCTGAAAACAATTCAAAACATTCTTCTTCTTCAAGGCCAAGGGAAAAATGGCAAGAGTTCTGGCCACCACGTCCCCGACCTCCACCCCTAGGTGGTATCGCGTTTATATACAGTCTACGAGTACGAAAGGACGACTTAACCTGAGGAGTAAATAATTGGAAAAAATGGCAAGAGATCCGTCCACCACGTCCCCGACCTCCACCCCTAGGTGGTATCGCGCTTATATACAGTTTCAAAGAATGCCAGTGAAAACATGACCATGACTCCGATGAGCGTACGGCCAGGCAGGCCCAAGGCCCGGGCGCTGGCCAAGGCGCGTAGCACAGTAGATCTACGCACGAGGCCTTCATGTACTGATGTAAGCGAAAATTGATAAGATCATCGCGTGTCAGGAAAGGAGTGATAGTGTAGCCACCACGTCCCCGACCAACCTAGTACTTGTTCTTGAGCATTGAGCAAAGAAAAAACTTAAAAGGCTTACTTGTAGTTATCAGTGTTCGGGAGGTGGGCCATGTATGAACCACGATCATACACAGTTGCGTCGGGCAAGCCGCTCTGATCTGGCCCTCGGTCATGTGAGTGTTCTTGCCCTCGGTCGAGACGCCCTCGGGGCGCTCGACCTCGGGCAAGATCACTCACAGACCTCGGGCAAGATCAGAGCGTCTTGCCCTCGCAACTGTGTATGATTGTGTATTTCATGCCCAGCCTGTGACCGCTCTGATTGGGTCAAACCGTGGCAACGATCACGTGGCAAGTGTGAAGATTTGTTCAAGCGCCGTTGTTTGCGTGTGGATGAAAGTGTCGACGCGTATGTGGCCGATTTGCAGCGTTATGCAGCGCTGTCGGGGCACAAACCGGGTGGTACCGCCAGCAAGGATCCGATCGTGATCGAGCAACTGATCGCTGGCCTACAGCCCGAATTTGGCCGCCAGCTGAGAATGTCACTGGCTGGCCAAGAGCTGACGATACCTGCGTGTCTAGAGCGTGTGCGTGCGCTCAGAGCCAGTGAGACCGATGCTCGGTACACGAGCAGGTTCAGCCAGAGCGTTTCTGCTAGTGCCAGTACCAGTAGTTACAGTGGAGGTGTACACCGACCTCGCAGTACTGTTGTCTGCTATAACTGTAATCAGCCTGGGCATGTGGATCCTTCTTTTGCAACATGTTGTTTGACCTTCTCTCTGACGGAGCTAAGCCGATCTTACGTTATCACTGCGCCGGTTGCTATGGCAACGTATGCATACAATTTACGATTTGGGGAGTTTGGCTTATCGTATGCAAGCGAGAGATACGCCATTCAAACATCAAATTGTCTTTCATCTGAACCCTACTTGAAAAATCGATGCACCAGCTGCTCTAAGTTATTCTGGCAGAACATGTGGAGTTTCAAACTATCCACACAGACTTTGAAGACGGATAGCAGCATGTTTTCTTTCAACATGCAACTCCCTACTGTCAGATTCCCCTGGTCATGTGTTGCCAAGGGGCTCGCTACAGGTGGATCAAATCATTCTCGGCAATTTAATCCCATATTCAGTACTACGTGTACAGGTACTCGTTTAGGTAAACCACCCTGTTCCACCCTGTGCTTTCACTCATGGTTTTTCCAAGCATTGCAGATGCAGCAAACTGGGCCTGTCGTTCACATGTCCGTCTCCATGATGTACCAGCCTGCTATGTCGGATACTGCCAACCATGCATCGACTAGGCGCCAGGCGCGAGCTAATGGTGTTGGTGGTGAGATGGAGAGCTCTGTGCTAGAACTTTGCAGCCGAGAGAGCGTGTGTGGGCAGGCGTGTATTTACCGCCATATTGCCAGGTGTGTCTTTGCCTCCATTATAATCAACCGTCTCCATCATATCCAGTTTTATTTTTTCTATTTCTTGTATGAACTTTTTTGGAGACAGGAAGCTTACCATGGACAGAAAAACTACAAATCTCAAGCTTTTCTTCGCCATCATCACCAATAAGGACTCCGAAATTCATGAACTAGTTTTCGAAAACTGGTTCATGAATTCCGGAGACCTTCTTTCCCTGATTTCTTGTATTATTTTACTTCGCAAAGTCAAATGGGATCATTGCCCAATGATAATGATGGCAAAGGTCTCACCCTCATCTTCAATCGGATTATTATGTTCCATCATTTCTCTAGTGTCTGCCTTCCTTCTTGTCTGTCTGTGCATCTGTGGTTATCTTGCCTACTTATCTTTCTATATGTTTCCATCTTCCCTGGCTGTCTGTCTGTTTCAGAGCCGGTGCTGTGCCATTCATTCCCAATCACGAAGCCACTGTGTTTAACGACATTGGATAGTTTGGGCTACAAGTGCCAAGTCGCAAGCCATGCCCTTCAGCAAGACCGTGAGTTGCGTTAGTCAATCCGTCTCAAAGCATATCCGTAGGCATTTCCCATGCTAGAGTTGTCCTAGGTCCTGCGGAAGTTGTTGTCCTAGGTCCTGGGGAAGTTGTTGTCCTAGGTCCTGGGGAAGTTGTTGTCCTAAGTCCTGGGGAAGTTGTTGTCCTAGGTCCTGGGAAAGTTATCCAACATATCCGTCCTGGGAAAGTTGTTGCCCTAGGTAATGGGAAAGTTGTTGCCCTAGGTAATGGGAAAGTTGTTTGCCTAGGTCATGGGAAAGTTGTTGCCCTAGGTCATGAGAAAGTTGTTGCCCTAGATCATGGGAAAGTTGTTGCCCTAGGTCATGGGAAAGTTGTTGCCCTAGGTCGTGGGAAAGTTGTTGCCCTTTGTCGTGGGAAAGTTGTTGCCCTAGGTCGTGGGAAAGTTGTTGCCCTAGGTCGTGGGAAAGTTGTTGCCCTAGGTCGTGGGAAAGTTGTTGCCCTAGGTCGTGGGAAAGTTGTTGCCCTAGGTCGTGGGAAAGTTGTTGCCCTAGGTCGTGGGAAAGTTGTTGCCCTAGGTCGTGGGAAAGTTGTTGCCCTAGGTCGTGGGAAAGTTGTTGCCCTAGGTCGTGGGAAAGTTGTTGCCCTAGGTCGTGGGAAAGTTGTTGCCCTAGGTCGTGGGAAAGTTGTTGCCCTAGGTCGTGGGAAAGTTGTTGCCCTAGGTCATGGGAAAGTTGTTGCCCTAGGCCATGGGAAAGATGTTGCCCTAGGTCATGGGAATCGAGAGCAATTCTGGTATCTGGAGTTCAGTTCCGTATTCCAATTACTAACTGGACCCAACCCCGCGTCAAGAACCCCTGGCGTGGTCATATCTGCCGAAGGAGTTCTGTATTTAAACGTCTATTATTTTTGGTATAGGGTAGGGTGTGATTTCAGCACCACTAGATCTGTGGTAGTGATAGAACTACACTTCAGGTGATAGAACTACACTTCAGGTGATAGAACTACACTTCAGGTGATAGAACTACACTTCAGGTGATAGAACTACACTTCAGGTGATAGAACTACACTTCAGGTGATAGAACTACACTTCAGGTGATAGAACTACACTTCAGGTGATAGAACTACACTTCAGGTGATAGAACTACACTTCAGGTGATAGAACTACACTTCAGGTGATAGAACTACACTTCAGGTGATAGAACTACACTTCAGGTGATAGAACTACACTTCAGGTGATAGAACTACACTTCAGGTGATAGAACTACACTTCAGGTGATAGAACTACACTTCAGGTGATCAATTTCATTTGTAAGTACAGTAAAACCTGTGACTACCGACCACCCCTTGACCACCCCTTGACCACCCCTTGACCACCCCTTGACCACCCCTTGACCACCCCTTGACCACCCCTTGACCACCCCTTGACCACCCCTTGGTGCCAGCAAAAGCGGTCTTTAGTAGCAGGTGGTCTTTAGTTTGAAGTTTGCACCATGGATCCCATTATATGATAATGTATGTCAAAATGCAGCTAATACCCCCAGGACTTGTGCAATGCTTATTCCAGGTCCAACAACACTTGGAGAAAAAGACGGAGAAATGGAGAGAGACAGAGAGAGGGAGAAAAGATTATTTTTTTTGCAGACATCAAATTCAGCTGCTACTTCTGTGGAAGTTTGGCTTCAAATTTGTTCATGCGATTAATCGTACCGACTGTCCTTGTTGTGACTTCTCGATTGCTTGAACGCGATCCTTCAGCAGCAGGACCATGCGGTGCTGCTTTGTTTCTGAATTACTTGATGCCATCATCGATTCGTCTTCATGACTGGGGTGACAGAGCCGCTCAGTCTTCGTTTCTCCTCCGAGTAGTAACATCCATCAGAGAGCGCTTTCGATGCACTCTCCAAGACATTTCCTATCATGTATATTCTTGACAGCGCTTGCAAATTTGACAGGTGTAGTGCAGTCCACATCGACTACACAGTCAAAAGACCTGTGTTCATTTGTTCAGCTGTAGTATCGAAGGATTTCTTTCAGGACCATGGAAAATCAGCAAAAATTTCAAGAAGGAGCTTCGAGCAACATTTGATTTCCTACATCGCGGTCGCTAGTTACGGGTCAAAAATCATCTTTGGGACAAGAAAAGGTGGTCGCTGGTCGCGTTCAGCAGGTAGTCGCTAGTCACAGTGCATTTGGAATGTGAGATCGTCCGTGCCTGGCAAAGTGGTCGGTAGTACCAGGCTGGTCGCTAGTCACGGTGGTCTTTAGTTACAGGTTTTACTGTAGCACCATATTTTTAAGAAGTAGTTAGGTTACGTTTGGTTGGTCACATTCCCAAATGGGACTGAATCACTTGGAATCACTCGGAATCATTCTCGCCCGTTTGGTTAGTCAAAAAAGTGCGTTAGGTTGGTCCCATTCCAGAACGGGAATCGCTGAGAATGATTCTTTTTGGAGAATGATCATTCCACCTCACATGCTGGAATGAGCATTCTCGTTCCAGAATCAAAAATGATAATGGTTGCCACGAGCCAAACAATGTAGCATCAGGTTCAAGTGCCTCAAATCATGCACTCAGAAGTACCTTGACTCTCTCAAGGAAACTTAGTCGGGTAAAAGAGAAGAGAGCCGCCATTCCACAACGACATCATGAAATTGTTATGTCAAATGATTGCTAGTTGATTCTGGCGCGTTTGTTTGGTCAGGTGATTCTTGCCGATTCCCATTCCAGAATGGTTGTCACTTAGGTTGCGTTTGGTTGGGCATTTTCAGAATGTAAATGACAACCATTCTGGAATGGGAATCGGCAAGAATCACCTGACCAAACTAACGCGCCAGAATCAATTAGGAATCACTTGACATAACAATTCCATGATGTCGTTGTGGAACTGGGCTGTCTTTTCTTTTACCCGACTCTAGTTTCCTTGAGAGAGTCATGGTACTTCTGAGTGCATGATTTGAGGCACTTGAACCTGTTGCTACATTGTTTGGCTCGTGGCAGCCATTATCATTTTTGATTCCGGAATGAGAATGCTCATTCCAGCATGTGAGGTGGAATGATCATTCTCCAAAAAGGATCATTCTCAGCGATTCCCATTCTGGAATCATGTGGTATGTGACCAACCTAACGCACTCTTTTGACCAACCAAACGGGCGAGAATGATTCCGAGTGATTCCAAGTGATTCCCATTTGGGAATGTGACCAACCAAACGTAACCTTATATTCTGAAAATGCCCAACCAAACGCAACCTAAATGTTGAAACCTGGCGAAAATATCATGGTGAAATACCACGGTAAGCAAACACAGCTTTGATTCGAGCGTGTCTGTAAAGAATAACGGTACAAACTCTAGGGTCACTTTCTAGTCAAGTGAGTATAGAGCCTTTGCATATGGATGATCCGCGGTGCTCGTCCTCGAGGAACCCACATTTTTTTCATTTTTAGTACCGGTAAACAATTTATTAACAAAATACAGCGAATTGCTGGCGCTGAAGACCTTTGGGAAAGCACCTTCCGGCGCTTCCCGTTTCGCCTGAATCTAAAGAAGGACAAATAAGCAGACCCTCCGACTCCACACCAGTTTCGGACATAACGTTCATTCCCTGGATCTGGGTGCTCATCCCACCCAGCTTCCATATCAATTTCAGTGCCAAGCAAACCCTGAATGTTCTCCGCTAGTTTTGACGGAATCTCCAGGGCACCGCCGCGGACCATACAAATGCTAAAGGTCTACGGTTATTATTATTAGTGCTGAAACGATTACGTTTTTTCCTTAGTGGCTTTAATAGCTGATATCATAACGATCGGCTTATCGGCTCAACGATTATTCTTGTAACTACATCAGTACAATCTACATTCTGTGAATTTTCAAAAAATGATGAGTCCAACATCGCCAACTACGGAAAGCGGGTGCATAGATCCGATGATCCCGCAACAAGTCCGTCTGTTGTTCGGACTGACGAGACGAATGCAGACAAGACAGAGGCGACGCACTGGTTGCAACCCAAGAGCTGATGTTGCCCTTCGCCTGCGACTTCGCTGACTCCGGCGATGAAGTCAGAGAAGCCGGTCAGGGGTGCAGATCGGTGGATTGCGACCGATGAGCTGACTTGAGGCTCGCCAACAAGTAACTAGTTGCTTTTCCTGTCTATGCTCAAAATTGGCCTAGACGCCAGGCCTAGCTCGTCGTCGAGCAAACTGGTTCGGGAACCGTCGACAGAACGGAAAACACGAACCTGAAGACCACTTTACTGTCTTTAGCTCAAGACTTATCGCATGTGGAGGGAACTCCGCCTCTGCAGCTAGTGTAGACACATACTGAGCCTGTCAGTCCTGCATGCTGTATGTAAGAAAAGTAGTCAGCTGAAAAGACGGCGACGGTGACCGGTGATAATGTCGATGTTTCTCAGATTGCGCTTGTAGTTGTACTTTTACACATACATCGATGTTGCAAGTGTACAGTCATGTACATATTCGTGTCGTACTCGCAGCACTTAAAGTCTTTCGGTGCATGCCCGCTTTGTGCAACCCCCCAAAAGAGGGGAAATCCCGTACCAAGCGTAAGTACCATTCTACTCGTTTAGCCATTAAAATCGAAATAACCGCTCGATATATTAACGAGTAAGTAACGAGTAATCGATATAATCGTTTCAGCACTAATTATTATAGTGTTGCCATTGTATAGAATTAGCTGAGACTGGTCTCACTGGATTTATTTGTTGCCTTGGTCACACCTTTGCTGTTTTAGGTTTGTGTTCTTGAAATGAATCATTTTAGTTCGCGATTTCTGTGTTTCCGTATAGGAGTGTGCTGACAGTGCTGTCACCGGGATTCCAGCATGTAAGTGAACAACAAAAATTAACTAGTCTATGCTAGACTATGCTTTGCTTGCCTGCCCAAGTGTGTGTGTGTGTGTGTGTGTGTGTGTGTGTGTGTGTGTGTGTGTGTGTGTGTGTGTGTGTGTGTGTGTGTGTGTGTGTGTGTATGCGTGTGTGTGTTCCAAACAAATTGCGCAACAAAGAATTCTGTGCCACCACCAGGGCTATGGCCATCTGCAACACTATTTATCATTCTATATTTTACTCAAAGCAGTTGGTATGAGCGAGGAGGAAGGTAAGAGCGTCTTTTATGTACAGAATAAACTGTGTATTGAGCAGGGTGTGGTGGTTTCTTGCAGGTTGGCGGAGTGGAGGCTTGACGGGCCTTGTCATATGGTCCAGATGCAGTCGTGAATTTGGTCAAATCAGTCGGCAGGAAGCGTGCGTGTTGTTCTATTACCATGATTATGTAACACAGTGCATATTGCATATTTGGGCATGCCTCATTCATTGTACCTTGTATGGAGGGATGCCAGTGGTTTGGGAACAGTAGATCGTGTAGTTTAGGCTCGAGCCACCTTGTTGTAAAAATCTTTTTTCTTGTTTTCATACTTTTTTAGCAGGCATCTGTTACTTGACATCATGCATGACTCACTGCATTCCTAGTTGGTGCAGTTGCACCACACCTGTAGTCATGGTAGTCACATGCATAGCTCCTGATTGGACAGGGAGCACTCTGGCCAGGTATAAGTAGGGCTGTCACACATCAGTTCATGCTCTTCCAATTCAGTCTGATTCTGAGTCTACATCTGATCTACAACTGAACTGTGACCTACTGGTGAGTTTGATCTGATGATTCTCCTTGTCTGCTGCCTGGCCCACTGAGGCCAGGCTACAAATACTGTACTTCAGCTTATCCGTTTGTTACAATGACCACTACTCCATTGTTCCACAAATTACGGTGGTGTGCATGCTGAAACAAACAATTGTCCTTCACATTTCCACTCGTTTCTACTTTCATCATTAGAAAAATTCATTCTCAAACTACTATCACTCTGTTGCTCCGTCGATGGTCACACGCTGTAAGTAAGCTGTAAGTAAGCTGTGGACAATCATTAACAGTTTATGCTGTGCTTCACAGCTTCACTAGTTACTTAGTGATTGTGTGCAGACGCTTAATGGGTGTACTCTTCCTTACTGTGATGAGGATTTTGGACCCCCCCCCCTTCCCCATGAGTTCATCGCAAAAAAAGCGTTTGTTCACCCTGCATGCTAATTCGAACGGAAGCTCAGTAGCAATACCCCCCCCCCCCCACACACACACAACGCCACTACCATTAAGCGACATGTACTCGTAAGTAGATAGATAGTACAGTGTTACCCCCCCCCCCCCTTGACAAGGGGAGAGCACAAATCCCCGAAAGGACGCGAAATTTACAAGAAATCACTAAAATGAAGGTGAAACACAAAGAGTGTTCTTTCATCCATAAGAATGGGACCAGTACAATAATTATACAGCAATTAGCTGGCAATATTACTCACAAATGCTTTGAATTTTCACACACACACACACACACACACACACACACACACACCATGTCCTGTAGAGCCACTACCACTAGAGTCACGTGGGGCCCCGGAAGGACAGCAGAGAGAGCAGAGTCCGAACCAGCGAGAGCAGATACATACATGCCGAACTTGTCCCGTTCTCTAGCTGTTGGACAGTGGCAGTGAGCCCAGGGACTAAACCGCCATCACTGTTCTCACACATGCACGCATGCATGCGTGCATGCACGCACACAAACAGGTACCGTACTGGCCACCGTCATCCTGACAGAGTGGTAGCTAGCGCTGCACGGCTACCGCTTGGCACCGGCTGATAGTCACTGTGCACTTGTAGTACATGTACAGTCACGTACATTGCTGAGCTGTCAGGTATGCTTGGCCTATAGGATTGCTGTGCTGTCAGGTATGCTTGGCCTATAGGTCGTACACAGCCTCCTCCATGTCTGGACCCTGGGCACGCGATCATATAACACAATGAAATAACACACATCATGCAATGGTTTTGAAAGCAGAAGCAATAGCCACTACACTAGCTCCACTTGCAACACACCAGCATAGGGAGAATAATTCCGGTTTAGTATTGACAACTGCAGTACTATCAAATGGCCAAGTCTGTGACATTACGTTTATAATCATGGGGCGCACATCGCTCCTACGTCCTCTCTGGGATCAGGCAAATTATATGTTATGGTGGGAATCTTGGCCTGCTATAACGTTACACTCCACTGGTCAATCTACAGCATGTATGTCTAAATGACACTTTGGAGCACTGCAGACAACAGTACCACAGGCACGGGTGATGAAGCCTTGTCCTACAGAGTCGTCTCACACCTGTCACATGACCATATGGGACAGCCATGTTGGTTCCAACTCTGCTCGACCCCCGCCGGCCCGCATACATAGGTCACATGACGTTGGCAATGTTGATTCCACTGTCCACTTGCAATGATCACTTTTCTACACAAATTTAGTCACATGACAAAGGTATGAAACCACTCTATTGGGGCCGGGGCTGAGTCTATTCCCGCAAGTAGCATGGGTATATTGCTACTACTGGATAAGCAGAAATATTCGTCTGGAAATTATTTTCGTCTTTTTCGTCCAAGTAGTTTTTGGATTAAATTAAATGCCGGACAAACGAATGTCCATTTGTCCAGCTTTTCAATACACTCTTATGGTCCATGGACGAAATTTTCAACCGGACTAACTCCAATTCTTTGGAGACTAACTCCAATTCTTTGGAGTTGGACGAAATTACTGACCGACGAAAAGTTCTGCCTGTACAGTATTAGCATCATTAGGTGCAGCCATGTTCAGTACAATAGTTACTGCCATCATCAATGCAAATGTAATGGGTGATATTGGCTGGGACAGAAAACAACTGTGACATGCAAGATTGAACATACTGAAGTATTGTCAAACTCGAATCTGACAGCATTGCATGTACCGTATTTCCCCTGAATATAAGGCCAAGTAAAAAAAAAAGCTAGATGATCGTCCCCGTCCGCCCCAGTTTTTGTCAGCGCCCCAAGAAATATTTTATTTTTTAAATCGTGAGTTTTTGCCGAAATCGTTGGTTTTTTACCGATCGCGGATGCAGGAAACATGTGCACGCTTTGTTTAATACTTTCTTTACTATATGGACCACATACTACTAGTATATCACAACGTCAGTATCGATCTGCTGAAGAAAGAAAAAGAAAAAAAGAAAAAAAAGAAAAAAAGAGAAAAAAAACCTTGATGTTGTTGTGTACACTGTGTGCATGAGAGGGTAAAAAGTAAAAAAATAAAAATAAAATCCTCCCGCCCTCCCCGATTTTTCCAAAAAAAAGGACGATCATCTAGTAATTTTTTTTACTCGGCCTAAGTCGCACCTTTTTACACTAAACTTCTCTGGCCATTTTAGTTTAACTCACCGCTATGCCCAGCTTGTGCTTGATGAATTCTTCTCCTGACACAGTGTAGTACACGGCTGGACTGGGTTGGTGGTCACGCTGCTTGTACTTGCTCTACCGAGGCACTGGGCTTGCTGGACGAGACACTTCGCCATCTGAGTGCAGTAGCCGTTCAGTGAGCGGGTGTGGACAAGGCCGCAGTACTAAAGTATGCGATGTATTCGTTGCGGCTGCATCCTGGCGTGGCCCGCATCCCGGTGAACGTCAAGCCTGGGCTGGAACAGTGTATCCGTGGCACAACTATTGCAATCCCACACCAGTGCATGGCCACTAGATGTTTGATGCATGCAGTGGTCAACATGCTTCAGAAGTAGCAGTTTGCTATGTCCCTCAACAGGAATATCTGTGGATTGTTGCAGCCCCTCTGCACACTTTAAACTCGGAGTTGAATGAGAAGACACACTCGTGTTCGTCAACCAACACAAGCCATGTAATTCAGCTCACAAAGTTCGAGAAGAACTCCTCGCTTAGCCACTCCCGGCTGTAGGTCAGTGGCTGGCTGACCTTCACGTCATCGCAGCACGGGTTGCCGCCAATCCACACGCGATCCATGGACATGACGTCCGGGGAATTCACCAGCAGCTGCACGCCGGCCCTGGAGATCTTGTTGTTGATGAGCGAGACAAGCTTCAGCGCAGGCGTAGTCTCTTTCATTTCCACCAGCTTCTTCATGGTACTCTCGGACAAATTGTTGCCATCCATCAGCAATATTTCAAGTGAAGGATGTCCGCTCAGTGCTGCTAGCAGTGCTGTTGCTACATGATCAGTAATGCCAGCGTGGCTCAGTGCTAAGCAGCGCAGGTGTCCACACTCCGCCAGCGCCGACATCAGCGTGAGATAGTCGTCAATGTCGGTGATGCCACCGCCGTGGAACAGAGGGTTGAGGGTGAGCAGCAGGCATTCGAGAGGCGAGTGGCGCATTGCGTCGACCACGGCAGCAAACCCGCTTAGCGTAATCCGGTTGTCGTGTAGGCTGAGCTTGCGCAGTGTCCTGTTGAAGCGCAGTCCCTTTCTAGCCAGCTCGACAATCCCCGCATCGGAGATTTTGCTGCTGAAGAGATACAGCGCCTCCGTGCTGGTGTCCGTTGCGACATACTCGCCGAGTGATGCCATTGTCCCATCGGATGCCTGACCGTACAGGAACCCGCCGTGCTCGGCCACCATATCCTTGATGGTGCGTTGGCGCACATCACAGCGGGTGACGTACTGATCGGCAATGAAGACGACATCATCACCGCACACACCGGACGCACGCACTGACTCCAGCAATGACACATCCACATCGTTACCGGTCAGGTTTAGACTGCAACGCGGTGGCATCATCAACGGGTGCTCATCCGTACTCAGCGAGTTTTGAGTCGTGAGACGCCTTCGCCTGGAGGCCAGAAACTCCACAATCCCGCACCGTACATCAGTGGTAAGTACATTGTTTGATAGATCGAGTTCCTGTACGTATATGTGATGTTGCAGAGCGGAAAGGACATGCTTGGCGTCGCTGTCCTCCAAGTGATTGCAGTGCAGCTTCAGGGTTGTCAGGTTTGGCAAGGCACGGAGCAGAGATCCGATGTGTCGACCGCAGCCACCAACGAGTCCGCACTCGACTGCAGTGAACGTAGAGATGTTGCAATTCCCGGCGGCCATGTTTCTGACCAGAAGGGCGACACCGCCATTGCCCAGGCGATTACCATTCACATAGACGGTGTGAAGCCCAGGCAACTGGAACAGCTTAGCCAAAACAGGTGCATCTCTCTCCACTAGGCATGCATCTCCAAGATTGATAGTGTGCACTCTGCAAACATCACTGCTGGACTGTAGAAGACTTGACGCAATGTCTGACAGCGGCTTGCCACTCAAGTCATTCCCTTGCAAGTTCACGTAAGAGCATTTCACGAACAGCGGTGCAAGATCTGTGATGTTGTCGACAGATAGGTTGCAGTTGCTGGTGTTCAGTACGGGAATCTCACTCAGCAGCTGCAGGAGATTGCACAAGGCAGCCACATCCAGGTCAGTCAGATGCACTCCGTGTACATTGAGTTCTCCACAATCATTCAGCAACACCTCTGCAGCTCTTGCAAGACACTCACACTCTGACTGCACAGGTAGAGAATGGCGAGAAGAAGACGGTGATGACAGGCTACTCTCTAACAGGCATGTCAACAGGAATAGGTAGAACTGTCGATGTTGAATACCCGTGCTAGCCGGCGATTCCTTCATCATCATCTCAAAAAAAGCGGGTAGGAACTGCTTGTCAATGGAGCCACAGATGAACCGCCAAAATGGACGCGTCTCCTCACCCACACCGACCTCATGCACACAATGTGATAGAGTCTTGATGACATCACTGGACATACCGCACCATCGCGCAGCAAAGAATTCCTGTAATGTAAGATGTAGGAGAGCTAGGCGTTCATCTCTCGGTGAATCCCACGGTACATTCTCATGGCTATCCATTGAGACCAGGAATCCAAGTTGCTTGCAAATTGCAACGTCGTGCGATGCCATGTCCGAGGCAGCAATCCATGCATGACCTTGGAGCAGACTATCCAGTGACGCATTGTAGAGATGACATAGAGCTCGGATCAACTCTGCACCATCATTGCATGCAGACGTATGGGTGCCGCCTTGCTCTACATACTGGTCGAGATTGTTTCTAATGACTTCCTGCACAGTGTACTCCTCCAAACTGTCATCACCTACCACCTCAGCAGTGCATACACCCTTGGTGGCAACATGCTGCTGTGGGAGTTTAACTTTACTGAACTGTTTCTTGTGCTTTTTCTCATACTCCGTGATGGCAGAACACACAAACTGTATGTAGAATGCTGATGTGCACGGTGGAACCGATTCACTAACTGCAAACTGCTGGCAGAGTAGAGCAGCCAGAAGAGGAGTGCTTTGCACTGCTTGTTTGAGATGCTTGCAAGACGGTTGAGATAGCTGAGCTATACACCTCTCACCCATCTCCAACTGTAGTTGCTGACAGCAGAAATCTTTCAGCTGAGTATCAGTGAAACCAGTTAGTCGGTAGTGCACCATGCACTGTGCTACGAGATCTGTTGCTTTCTCACATGGACGACTTGTGATGATCACAGAGGCATTCACAAGTAGATTCTCGTTTGTCTCAGCCATGAAGTGGTGGGCAGCTGATGTGCTGCGGAATGCGGCCTTGCCACCTTCGTCGACGCCATCCAGCAGTATCAGAACACGATCAGAATGTGCTGATAAATATCGCAGAACCTCTTCTCGCTCTGTAGTAGTTAAGTGGAGTGCAGAGTGATCCAATCCTAGGAACTTTGACCAGCAGTCGGTGCTAACACGTTCTGTGTCTCTGCAGGAGATTGGGATGACAAAGTCAAACTGAGATCGAAGTATGCTACTTGTCTTTGTGTTTGCATAATCGGCCATGACACGACGGCAGGCCATAGTCTTGCCTTTCCCTGCTGCCGACATTAACATGCAGCTTTTCAGTAACTGGATTGGTTCCTTGGGTGCCGCTACCGCTGTGTCTTTGCTATCCAAGACATTACTCTGACCATTACACTGACTTTGTTCTAAGTGTGATGTCGGGTCACGTTTCAATAGCAGCTGCACGGGATCACGCAGTTCAAAACTATCAGTGTTAGTGGCATCCATGTTATCAGCAAGAAACACTGACGCTGCACTCCGGCCAGCTTTACGCTTGCCTCTCCGTGCCGCTAGTCGTAAAGCCTCGCGTTGACTCATAACCATCATTGAGATATACGTGTCACCAGCATTCTCCTTCGCTTGGGCCATGTTTGTACGGCGAGACTCCACCGCACACCTTTTCTGCAGGTGACTGCGAAATCCTTCAACTGGATCACCACCACCACTGCTATCCATATGGTAATGCTGATTGCTGTACCCATGGCCATTCTGCTGTCTGGATCCACCACCATTCTGCTGTCTGGGGTCACCACCATTCTGTTGACTGACTCTCTGAACCTGGTCATGTGCCCAGCATATTGCCTCAGTGTATGTCATGCGACGTTTGGCTAGCTCACACTGACTGGCCTGCTCTGGTGATCCATCTCGACGATATCTGCGAGAACTGATCTCCAGCTGATCAGCAATGCTGTGATGCTGGAGTATACGCAGGACGTTGCAGAGGATTTTGAAAACATTTCTGTCATCCGCCTGACTATCAGTATGGCTGCTGCTGTCGTGTTCGTGCTCGATCAATAACCGGAGAAGTTCCGTCAGCTGATCGTACTGTGACAGATGCTGCTTGATGGCTACATACTCGGCAGTTCCTTGGAACACCCAGGCATGGACGAGATGATCGAAGATGAGCAAGACATCGGCATGAAGATACGCCTGCAGCCTCTCCTTCTGTGACTGTAGCGCAAGAATGTCGTGATAGCGTATCATGGCCGATAGAGTGATCCCACCAACCGCTGCAGCGCTGCGGGCGGTTGAACCCACGGGACCACCGACAACGGTACTCGTCAGCTGAAGTCAGGAAACTGCTTTCTTTTTATCGAGTTTCCACACTTCCACGCACTGCAAAGGAAGGATTTCAAATTTCATCATTGGCATTACCGAACGTCCATGACCGCGTTCGGGTACATACATGCACAGCGGGATAGTACTGATCTGAATAGAGTGCAGCAGTAGCGGCAGAAATAGCGTTGTACTTCTGTCAACGCATGAACACTTTTTAGTAATACTATTGTAAATAGTGCATGAAAAGACTAAGTACGACACCGTTTCAGCACAGGTTTGAGCACCATGAGTACAGCGGCTCACGTAAATCATTAGCTCCGTAGATCTAGGGCTCAGGAACAAGAAGGCGTTGGTTGTTTTTCAGAAGATCTGAGCTGCCTTTCAATGATTCTCAGTACTACAGTAACGCTCGCGATGCACACTAGTATCCACTTTCGAAAGCCAAAACAACAAAATAATTAGGACACGCGAGAAAGACAAGTCCTCCGATCCGCTGTCAACATCAACTGAGCTAGCTGCCAGCGAGCTACTTCTTCCTAGCTACCTGTCTGGTGTAGATCTACGTAACACTACTACTATACTAGTACTAGTACTACTACTAGCACTGTCCAAGAATGATGATGAAAATGCCACCAATCCATGCAGATCTACCACATCGTGTCATGTCACTTTCTGCTGGAAAATGCCTATCGAGCGCATTTTTATACTCCATCATGACTATTACTGGTATGTGCACAATGTATTTCAATAGAAGCGTGTATTCTAGCACTATACTAGTTACTACACGATCGCTCATTGAATGATTGATGGCAGTCACTATGAGTCAGCTAAAGCTTCTGCTCAGTCGATGACACGGGCGGAAGAATTATAGACACAAAGTCAACGCAAGTACTATAATAAAGTGCAATCATGTAGGCGACCACCTGTTGTCTGTCTACTTGGTTCAAGGTAAACATGTCCGTGTAGACTGTAGGTTTGATCGCAAGAATCCTTCAAGCAATTAGTTGTAATTATATTCTGAATCTGATCTCATTCTACTTCCAAGTAACTAAATTGCTACAATCATGTAGAATCTACATGTACGTACATACGTATGTATTGCATTGCAGCCACATGACTGAATGTCACGTTTTTTGGGTCTTTTGTCTTGAGGCTTGAGCTTTATATTTACCGGGTCGACCTTACCTGGTGCAGTGGTGGCCAGCATAGCAGTCAGCAGACCTACCGTGCAAATAATAATAATAATTATAATGCATTCCACTTTCCAGCTAGCTGCATGAGTACGCGTTATACGTCGAGTGGCTGCTTTTTAAAGTTTTTTTTGCTTTTTCACATTAGCTGTTGCCCTACGTACGTGTGGTGATGCCATGCACCATAAATACCAGCCTTTTGACCATTGTTTGACACAAAATAAAATACTACATTACTAGCCTTGCATCTCCCACCGCTTTAGGAGCTGCATCTGCGCCTTGATCCTTGAAGAGTGGTGGCGTTCCTACATGTATGGCCCGGATGAGGAAAACTGGCCTCTATAATCATAATTATAATAATTATATTTATAATAGAGACCGAGTCTGAGTCACGCGACCGTGATTTTTTTTTTTGCATCTCTACAATGATCTATTTCAAGTATTTGCACAATCACTGAATCAGTACGTAGTCATGTAAAACGACTCATGACAGTAATTATTATTATGGTATGGGTACAACAAGCAAGTCCAACTAGTGTTGAGACTTGAGTGATTTGACTGCTGACTGCTGTCAGTGACTGTGTCACTGCGCTGTACCCTACTTACTCTACTACTACTACTAGTAGACCCAGGTGCTCGAAGTCCGTACACTTTTACAGTGTTTGTTTGCCGAGCTGAAACTCACACTAGCAATGATCACTTGCCAGAATCCTGCTCGTGGATGGAAGGTATCTTGTCCAAGTTTGTTCTGAGGCCAGGCTCGATTGAACCAGGCCATCTTTCGATCCGATCTGTTTCTCTGGAGTTCGCTGATTTTTCATATCAAATTTTGGTGTCGCAGAGGGTACTCTAAGTCCGTACTGATCAGAGGTGACTCGAAATACACGCATATTTCCGCTAATTGCTAACTTGCAATCCCTCGGTTACGACGAAAGCACCGAAGGGATATGTTTGGCATGTGCCTCCACCAGTATTTCTTGCAAAAGCGTAGTTTGTTGCCGAAATGCAAGCTGTTTTTAGTCGGCTCAGAGAAGAAGCAGCTGCGCTGTGAAAACCGCGGGAAAACAGTGGTGGAGATGCCAGGAGTGTCAACCTTTCTGCAAGGATTGGTGGTTCTCTGTAAATTCTTCTCCTCTGGCCATTGTCAGCTCTAAGCTGGCTCTTGATGATTGAGTGAAGGTCTGTTTGACGCTGTGTCCGTTCGAAATCGGTCTTGGCAAAGTTGATTTTTGCATGAAATGTAACCCAATTTGTATTTCGTATGGACACTCGAAAACCCACTCGCGTGGTATGGGACTTCTGCTTATCGTAGATCCCTGAAAATTGGTACGCGAGGAGAACATACCACACTGTCCCCTCCATAAAATATTTGAGTCGAATACAATAACAGAACATGAAATTATGGGCGTACGAACTTAGGATACCATGTACGGACTTCGAGCACCTGGGTCTACTAGTCCATCATCATGACTGTCATGATCATAGGCCATACTACTTTACTATTATTACTAGCCAGAGGATGTGACTACAACTCGAGGGTAAGTACCTGGACTTCCCCGCTAAAGACCAGAAGACAGCTAATCTAGATCCATCTAGATCTGCAGCAGCTGAATCGGTATCGCCGGCGCCAGGCTTGCTATCAATACTACAAAGTACAATAGTATCATTATGCGAGGCCAGCGACTCCTGCTGAGACTGTGGGTGTACGTGTGAGAGTGTGAGACGAACAAGCTGGCACTGTGCCCGTGGCAGTCCACTGCGCACTACTCACTTGATCTGGCATTGATTTTTTTGTATGACTGACCTGTACTACTGTAGTCCTTCCTTTTTACTGCATTCCCAAATCGTCACAATTACAACCGCCTGTAGTCCTTTGTTGTCTGATGATTGCCTATGGCCCTAGTAGTATGGGCATGAAAATGTACTTCGAAGTAGTTACAACGAATGATGCTTGGTGCTCTGTGCCGTGTGTAAGCTCGACGAAGAACGAATATTGAGCACTCTGCCGAGCGGGAGGACTCTCATTTGTATGACTAGTCGACTGTAGAGTGTAGCAGTGTCATTCCTGTGGGCCTGTGTCTTCGTGGTGCGCTCCTGACTCCTGAGCCCCCCCCCCCCCCCCTTTTACTTTCCGCACCTGAGCCTTCCTAGTACATTTATAATAGTAGGTGTAATAGTAGGTGGAAGGTTGTTGGTTTGCGCTTCGTAGAAGTGTTGGAGCTACATAATAATTATGCGATTCATGCCATCATGGGTCGCGGGTATACAGGGGGGGTGTTAGCGGATCATCGGGGATGGCGACCACCTGGCCGGCTAGATAAGACCCTACATACATGTACATGTAATTATTACGAATCGCTCGCTACCTTTCGTAGTTTGAGCTCGTAGCTGTGCTGATGATGTTGTTGTTGTTGTTGTTTTTATTTGAATTCGCAATACCAAACGGGCAATAAGCCCAATTTATAATACATGGAAGCGAATAAAGAATGCTAAGAATGAGGCATTTTGGTGAATATTATTTCAAGTGGAAATACTGATCCCGGGGGGTACTACAAAATTAATAGGTACAATGAAAATCTGAAAAGGCCACGATACTGTCGTTTACCATGCTGCGAGCAGCTACATGTACATATAGAAGGAAAAACAACAAGAAAGACGTTGTATCTCATGTACTGGACAAACAGAGCTAGCAGGAAAAGACCGTTCTTACTGTCCTTGTATGTGTGTGTGTGTGTGTGTGTGTGTGTGTGTGTGTGTGTGTGTGTGTGTGTCTGTGTGTGTGTGTGTGTGTGTGTGTGTGTGTGTGTGTGTGTGTGTGTGTGTGTGTGTCTGTGTGTGTGTGTGCGTGCGTTCGTGTGTGTGTGTGTGTGTGTGTGTGTGTGTGTGTGTGTGTGTGTGTGCATATCACAGTTTCTTAAAAACGTTTATGGCCTGAGAGTGTACGGGTACACGGCTGCTGCGAAATCGGCCACGGCTTTGCAGGAACGTACACTGGCTGGCAGATGAGGCATTTACATGTGTGGCCGAAACAGCTTGCTGTCTAGAGCATTGGGTATCTCTCGCTCATCGACATTTTGTCTTGTTGAGAACTCTCGGTAGGCTGCTTCAGTGCTGCTGCATAACGCATCACTCGCTACCTTTCGTAGTTTGAGCACTCTGGCGCTAGAGCAACCAGTTGTCTTTTTAAGAGCTAATAGGAGTCATACATGTAGCTGTGCTGATGAGGCCTTCGAATATTATGCCTGTTATGAAGAAAAAATGCATTTCGCCACCACGTTTTTAATATTATTTTTCAGGGGTATCGGACTATCGGTACTAGCGACGACCGCCCGACACGTACGTTTTTCTTCTTTTCTCTTTATGTTCACCACTCATCCCCTTTTTTTTTGCTAAACATTTGAACATTTACACTGATGTATGAACATTTACACTGATGTATATTATACATTGTTTATTTATTTATTTTTTTATATATTTTTTTTGGTCCCATCGGCCTCTTCATATTTGTGCAGCTGCACTGTTGAGCTTCCGATGTAAAACAAAAAATAATAATAATACTAGTAATAATAATACATTGTACGTGCAGATCAGAATGACCGTCAACAATAACAAAAGTTGCATGGCCATTTGTTACTGCAGTGTTGTCTTCAACTTCATTCTCTACTAGTTGCGTTGAAAGCAATCACTTGACGACTTGTCAGTCGAGAATACATACTCATCCAACAATAAGTGTCACCTCGATCCTCGATCTACATGTACATGTACATGTACATGTAGATCGAGGATCGAGGTTACATTATTGTTGGATGAGTATGTATTCTCGACTGACAAGTCGTCAAGTGATTGCTTTTTTAATGCAAATAGTGGCGGTATCTCAAATGACACAATCATGTCAGTCATGTACTGTACATGTATGATGTAGATCTGCATGGCATTGTATACAGCACAGTGCAAATGTAGATCCGCATGAGACAATAGACATGGTTCAAAATAGCATGTTACCGTTCACGCTAAACTATTATACTTCGACCGTCGGCCTGTGCCGTTTTTTGTGTGTTTTCAAGACACGCAAACTCCAACGCAGCCACTTACATATTTAAACTTCACTTCTCAACTGTTGAGAAGTGAAGTTTAAATTTTCAAGACATGGTTAGCATTTCGGTTTCTGACACAACGATCGACTTGTGACGTAACCCTAATTGGATTCTATCGTCGAAACGATACCAAACCGACGGTATGTTGGGTGTTGGGTACGAGTACCGTTGCGTGAAGAGTAAATAATTGCTAACCATGTCTATTGAACAAGGCCAAGCACCTGCTGGAGCCACTTGAAGCTGAAGGTGCCATTACATTAGAACTAAACTGATTCCAGCGCTGACCTGCCGCTCACCTCCTAGTGGGGATCTCTGGCGCGTGTTCCCTCTCCCGTGCCGTTTGGGCGGCTTGGATATCACGAGCCCGATATGTCTTTGTGTGGGCAATACAACTCGTCAGTCCGCATTACCGAGCCCCTTACCAGCAAAATTCTGTCTGGTGACACTGCACTTGACGATTGTGTAACTTAATTTATTAAGATACGCAAGATGAAGGCGGAAGTCAAGGCAGAGTCCCGTCAAGCGTAGGCAGCGCCAATGGAGGACGTGGTCCAGAATGCATCTGCGAGTCTACGTAACGTCATTGATATCGCCAGAGAAAAGGGTTCTTCTAGGTGGCTGACATGTCGTACGCTAGAGAAATACAGCTTCAGCCTCACAAAGCAGGAGTTCTGGGGCGGGCTGTGTCTCCGCTACGGATGGACGCCGGCGAGGATACAGACTCAAAAGTTCACGTGGCCGAGAGGTGAGTGTTTCTCATTCGCTCTCCTGCCCTCATGGAGGGTTTCCCACAGTACGGCACAATGCCATCCGTGACACTACAGCGCAGCTCCTACACCAAGTATGCAGCAATGTGTCAACTGAGCCTACCCTGCAGCCACTGACCGGTGAGCAATTGCGATACCGGACTGCCGACGTGGAGGATCATGCACGGCTTGATGTCGCTGCCAGTGGTTTGTGGGGCAGTCCATTTGAGCGAACTCTTATTGATGTCCGGGTTTTAATCCTTGTTCTCGCTCAAATCATTCTGCACTACGTACCACTGTATATCATAGACACGAAAGAGAGAGAGAGAGAGAGAGAGAGAGAGAGAGAGAGAGAGAGAGAGAGAGAGAGAGAGAGAGAGAGAGAGAGAGAGAGAGAGAGAGAGAGAGAGAGAGAGAGAGAGAGAGGAGGGAGGGAGGGAGGGAGGGAGGGAGGGAGGGAGGGAGGGAGGGAGGGAGGGAGGGAGGGAGGGAGAGAGAGAGAGAGAGAGAGAGAGAGAGAGAGAGAGAGAGAGAGAGAGAGAGAGAGAGAGAGAGAGAGAGGGGGGGAGGGAGGGAGGGAGGGAGGAGGAAGGGAGGGAGGGAGAGAGAGAGAGAGAGAGAGAGAGAGAGAGAGAGAGAGAGAGAGAGAGAGAGAGAGAGAGAGAAAGAGAGAGAGAGAGAGAGAGAGAGAGAGAGAGAGAGAAGAGAGAGTGAGTGAGTGAGTGAGACAAGTTTAGCATGCCACTTTTGTTCCGGCTGTGATGCCTGCGAGCGGAGGCACGGGCAAGGCAGCAACAGCCCGCTTGCCCCTCTACAAGCCAGTGGCCTCTCTGTTGGCAGCCAATAGAGGGGAGCAATACTCTCGTGTGATGGCTTTCATCAGGTGCAGGATCGCTTTCTCCCTCTTGCGGTCCTGCATCATGATGCATGTGCCTACGAGGGTGCAGAAGGCTCTCTAGCCAGTCATCATGGTCATCTGCCTTGGCTGTGGGCGATACATCTGCTGCAGTGGCAGAGGCCCGGGTACCGGGTTAACGTGCACGGCAGAGGCCTGGGTACTGGGTTAACGTGCACGAGCAGTATCAGAGACTACTACTATAATAAAGTAGTAGAGTATTGACTTGAAGTTGAACTTGCTGCGGTTTACCTACAAGTACATTGTAGGGATGTACGTGTACATTATTATGCTGTTGTGGTTTTGTTTTTGCCTTTTTTTCTTTCTATATTAACTTCCAGTTGAAGTTTTTTCGGAACACTTGGGATATTATTGTTCTTCACATTACATTTCCATCATAGTTATTTTCTTTGTCCATCCCCAACTACTCTAGAATTTGCTCGTGACATCTCAATAAAACCTTCGTAACATGACGCTTCAGCTGATTCTGTTTATTGCCATCCTTAAACTTGGGAAAATATTCATTGTGTCTATTTTGCCCGTAAAAGAGACTGTAAAACCATGTCGTTTGTTAAGCATGGGCGGGTAATGCTACTTTTGCTAGTTATTTGCTGCGATAATGCTAAAGGCAATGCTCATAATATGAGGATATAATGCCACTTATAATGCTCACCGGCACTACTCCATGCATAATGCCAGTTTGAAAGTTGGAAAAGTCGATTTAAGAAGGCCGTCTTGGATCAAGGCCAAAGCGTAGAAGAAGAAAAACTTAAGGTGGCAGTCTGGGTTCAGAGGGTCAAAAAACAAAGTTTCGATTTTCTGTATTTTTTCACTGGCAGCGTCTTGTGTATGGTCCAAAGGGTTTATCCTGAAAATTTGAGCGTAATCGGGTGCTTCCTTCCGGAGATATAGCCGCGCAAAGTCTGCACAATTGTTTTTGAAATACTGAAATATCAGCAAATTTCTACAAAATTTAGGTTTGCACACTATTCCGATTTTTACCGTCAATCTTTGAGCGATTTCATTAAAATTTTCTGGAGCGACTCCTGGTACTCCTCTGCGCTGCAGACTGACAGCCGCGCACGATCTTTGTCACCATGGCAACCAAGATAACTTTTGCGCATGCGCAAATTCAAAAAAATTCAAATTTCGACTCTCATGATCTCAGCTGATCGCTCTGCTGTTGAAACTAGTTACTTTTGGAGTAATTGTTTTGGAGTAATTGTTTCTTGGAGCTAACCCCTTCGTTGGCTACTATGGGGAAGTCTAGAGCCAAGGGAAAGCCCGGACGATCTAAGAAAAGGAAAAGAACGTTCTATGGAGTGTCTCAGGCGCCGAAGGCTCCCTCTGGTGAAATTTCGCCTGCAAAACAAATTCCTGACTTGCCACTGTCTGATGACGACCTTGAAGTGTCAGCTGAAGCCACGTCTTCAAACAGCGATAGTGATGGAAGTGGCGGTGAAGTCGACAGCAGTTCCTCCGACAGTGACTTGGATGAAGAGTGTGAGGAAGGGGCGCATGGATTTCGCCTGATTGATCTCGAGTGCCTTCAGCAGCTTTTGTCAGCTGCAGTTTGTTGCAGTGGCTGTAATGGCGCAGTCACGATCAGCGAATCGCAACGGGGAGGCCTTGCATCATGCCTGGAGCTTTCCTGTGTTAACTGCGGCGACATAGCAAGCGAATTTATGTCCAAGAAGTTCAATCGGGTCTGGGAGGTGAACAGACGAGCAGTATTCGGAATGCGACTGATTGGCCGTGGACGTCAATCAATGGTAAAGCTGGCGGGTGCACTGAATATGCCATCACCTATGAGTCGGTCGACATTTTACAGCCATGCTAAAGGCCTGCATTCCGCGTCCAAGAGCGTCGCTGAGCGTAGCATGACTGAGGCAGCTGAGAAAGCAGTGTCCGCAGCAGATGGGGGTAGCGATATCGCTGCTTCCTATGACGGTACCTGGATGCGCCGAGGATTCGCATCGCTCTTCGGAGCCTTCACTATAATTGCATATGATGTCGGCAAAGTGGTGGACTGCGAAGTGCTTTCAAAGTTTTGCCACAAGTGCACGCACTTGGCGTCTAGAAAAGAGAAGGGAGAGCTAACCAAAGATGACTATGATCGACAGATTGCCGAACACGATTGCTCAGTCAACACCACTGTATCAGCTCCTGCCATGGAGAGTGCAGCCGCCAAGACTCTGTGGGCCAGGTCCTTTGAGAGCCGCAAGCTGAGGTACACCACCTACATTGGTGATGGAGATACCAAGAGTTTTAAGGCTGTGCGTGACGCTTGTCCGTATGGGCCCGAGGTGCCTGTAGTCAAGGAGGAATGTGTCGGCCACGTTCAAAAACGCATCGGTACCAGCCTAAGAAAGCTGAAGAAAAACCTTGCGGGCAAGAAGCTTGCTGATGGGCGCACTATAGGCGGACGTGGTCGCCTCACGGATGCCATGATCGACAAGCTGCAAGCCTACTATGGCATGGCTGTGCGGAACAACAGCGGAGACTTGCAAGCCATGGCCAGGGCCATATGGGCATCCCTCATGCATCGTGCATCCAGCGACAGTAAACCTCAGCACCAGTATTGTCCGCCTGGAATTAACAGCTGGTGTAGATGGCAGCAGCAACAGGCAGGTGGTGATGTCTACGCCCACCACAATATCCTGCCAGAGGCAGTATGGAAGGAACTGAAGCCGGTCTACATTCGGTTGTCCGACCGGAGTTTGCTCGAGCGCTGCCAGAAGGGTGCTACGCAGAATCGCAACGAAGCGTTCAATGGACTCGTGTGGCAGTTGTGTCCAAAGACAGGCTTTGCATCCGCTCCCACTGTCCAGATGTGCGTCTACCTGGCCGTGGCCTGGTTCAATGATGGAGGTGTGGCAGTGAAACGCGTTCTGGACGAGATGGGCCTCCCTACTGGACACCATACGACACGTCTCATCAAGCTGCTAGACCGTGAGAGACAGGCACATGCTGCCAGAAAGAAGTCAGAAGAAGGGAAGAGGTCACGAAAGAAGCGAAGGAGGATCAGGAAAGGCATCCAGGATGAGCAGCAAGAGGAAGAAGGTTTGACATATGAAGCTGGTGGCTTCGACTAAGTTCTAGTAAGTTCTAGTTGGACAGACATACCTCCATCTGTACTTGCACAGAGCACTTTTTTTCTCCATTTTCCACTGAGTCCCGTACCTCTTAGACAGCGTAGCGAAGAACCTGTAAGTCACAGACCCCATAAACCATACATTTTTGGAAACTGTGAGCATTTATCAAGGTGCTAAGTGTCATGGATTTTTATATTTGTCTAGTAGCTTTGAGTAAAGTGCTACTGATCGAGGACCTAAATTTTGCGCGATTGCATGATTTTTGTTTGACAGCTTGAGTACTTTGTTCTGAATATGATTTCAAAATTCCGCTCCACTTAGCACCTAGGTATATGTGAAGGAAATCCTGTGGAGCACTCAGTTTCTACCCAGCTTCTTTCTGCGTTTGCATATTGCGTCTAAGGTATTGGTGGTACGGCATAATCGCAGATTTGACTATTGTGTCTGCGGATTCCCATGTGTGAGCTTGATTTATACTTCATTGGACTTAGTGAAATACACTGGGTATGTGGTCAAGATTTGAGCAAAATTCATCAATTATTATGGAAGTTACGGCTGTGTTCATGCGGTCGGGCCGCGAACCCAGACTGCCACCTTAAACAGCAGTAAGCATGTTGTCTGAAACAATCCACTGAGAAGGTTGATTTGCAACGTCAAGTCTCCGGACGAAGCCAGACGGGTTCAGATACACGATTTTCGGAACTGGACCTACAGTGCGTTTTTTTAAAACAGACATTTGTCGATTTTGATTTTTTAGTTTGTTCTCATTCCAAATTTGAAATTTTTTCTTCACAGCTGCGTTTGTGTGGGTCTTGGATCGAAGAAAATTAAGTTTGGGAATCGGAATAATAATAATTGTCAAAGTTAGATATTCGGACGGGTTTTGGCTGAAAATCCGGTTTTAAATGGTTTTCAGTGGATTTTGATTTTAAAACGAAAGTTTTAGCCAGGAAAGCTCATCACGTGCATGGTATCCGCCAGAGTTCGAATCCAGTACAGTTCATCTTGATTCTTTTTTTCTCTTCTTTTTCGGTACAGCGCATGCATGTACATGACACGTACATGACTGTGCAGTTGTGCACTGCTGTCTGCAGTTCTCCTAACCTTTGTACTTGTAGGAAACCAGGGAGTCGTGGCTTTTCACGACTTACTGTGGCAAACTGTACTGAATAATTCAAATGCTGTATTGCAATTAGCTCAATAAATCAAAACATTCCAGCATGCATGTAGGAAACTTCCCTCGATCCCTGAAAGAATGCAGTGAAAATTCAAACACCACAACAAATCACAAGGGCAATTCACACAGCACCCATAAAGAGACTAAAATGAAGCAATACATGAGCGGTTTTACAAACACACACACACACACAAACACACAATGCAAATAGGTCACAGTTGTGTCTGGTTCAACATCTGCGAATAGTAGAAGACCAGCGAGCGTCGAAACGGCCCCAATAATTCGGTGTTTTGTGTTGCACTTGTGACGACAGTATTACTCAGTGAACAGATGTGCTAGGACAGCCGACGACGTATATCATCGTTGGCGTCGGCCTCGTCGGTCTCCAGTCACGAACACATCGGCGCAGTTTTTCACGAATCCGTCCCGTCCACCAGTATGCAGAACAACAAAGCGCTTGCCTTTACCTGATGGTGCTTCATTTGGTTGCTTGCCTATACACTCCTGTCACCATTGTCGGACCACCTCCTAGTAACTGTGTGACGCGCATTGACCCACGTGTCATCCAGGTATGTCTCACAGGTAGCGATGCCGCCATGACACAATCCCGTGCCGTTCCATCATCATGTGTGTGATACCTCTGGTCTTGCCACACTGGAATCCCATGGAACGCAACATTTTCCAAGAGCTAGTTTTGCTCATGTCTGGAAAATCGTCGATGCTTTCTATGCAGCGAGCAGGAACTTTGTCCAGTGTTGGGTGCTCCTTCGCAGCATAGAATCCGTAAATTACTTCTTATACAGTCCAAAGCAAATCCGTCAGGGTTGAGTGGTTTTATGGCACGAGTCTCACATTGGGGATTGTCACTCTCGTTACCTTCATCACTGGAGACAGACAAGGCCAACGCAGCACGCTGATTTTCGCCGTCAGCATCCCTGGTACATCTGTTCATGGTGGAAATGCTGACGCCACACGCAACAGCAGCATGACGAATGGAATACTTGGGACCAATTCGATGCCCAGCCATTGTTCTCCTCGTCTTCGCAAAAATTGTAAAACAGACACCACCATGTAGATTCTACCATGGCCCGTTCGCGCTTTGTTATATGTGGCATGTCGAGAGAACAAGTTGCCACGAACGAAAAGACACTCGAGAAAAAGCAAAATAGGGCCACAGAGCAGTCAGCAACAAAATGATTCCTCCAGCCACGAGGAGCTCGAAGGACACTCTGAACAAAATGGCGAAATGCCACGAGTCACACCTGGTTTTCGAATTTCGCGCGCAGATTTTCGTGACGCAACTCGCATGACATTTTCTCAAAAGTGGCCTTGAGAACGTTCTCAAGGATTTCAGAGTCTATTATAAAAAAACGCACTGTAGCCAGCTTCATGCATGACATGTCGACACCGTTGTCGACCGGCAATTATGCTTGTAATGCCCATTTTGCATGCGAAATGGTGTTATAATGCCAGCATTATGCCACCTGGAAAAAAGGGACTATAATGCCAGCCATAATGCTAGCATTACCCGCCCATGCCTATCTATTGTACAGCAGACGCGAGACGTACCGGAAAAGCTACTGACAGTGTAGTACAATGTCATGTACACTAGTAGTAGTACTCTATAAATACCTTATTTTTGACGTCGTTCCGCTTTCCGAATATTGTCGGTGCCAACGATGTGTGACCAATCACGCACACCATGTGTACCATGGACCATGCACGCCCGTCGCAAGAGAAGCACGCAAATCTGCAAATGCACTGGATGTGCACCCACCAATTTTCTCTTTAGCAACGATAGCGGGTCTGATTCTGAAACAGATCAAGACAAGCGCCAGATAACTGTCTACAAATCTACACAACACACACACACACACACACACACACACACACACACACACACACACACCACACACACACACACACACACACACACACACACACACACACACACACACACACACACAGAGGATACGGCCGTGGTCATGTTGGTACGGGAGCGCTGAGCAACATCACAGACTGACAGAGTCAGTACGGAGAGTGCACGCGGGCAGAGATCTTAGTTACACGAGGCATGCATCCACAACTACTGCACAAGACGTCACTTGTGTGACAAATACAGGCCCACGTGAATGCCACGTCTGTTTCCTTTTTTGACTTTTTGTCAGGAATGTGTCAGGTAGGAAGTACATGACTGCACTTGTGCAGATCCAGCATGTCAGTTGGGAGTAAAATTACCGCCTGTGCGGTGTGAACTCGTAATCTCTGTGCCGTCCGTCTACCAGGTCTACTACTGAGCCTAATATTATTAGCTAACAAAACAGGCCAGCCGCCTGTATCATGAAGGTAGAAACCAGCTCTTGGAACCAGGAATCTTGGAGTTCAGTGGATACCAGCGGCAGCCTACAAACAACAATAATTATTGTTGTTTGTAATTATTATTATTATTATTAATTAGCGTTCACCATCTTACCGTACGGTAGCGGATTCAATACAAACCACCCCTATTAATAAGCGCTAGCGGCGTTCGCGAGAGGGATCAGAAATGAGGTGGCACGACATTCTCGCGCTACAGTCAGAGAAGGAGAGGCTGCAGGCGCATCTTCACTCCGATGTCTTGCTCATCTTCGATCATTTCGTCCATGCCTGGGTGTTCCAAGGAACTGCAGAGTATGTAGCCATCAAGCAGCATCTGTCACAGTACGATCAGCTGACGGAACTTCTCCGGTTACTGATCGAACACGAACACGACAGCAGCAGCCATACTGATAGTCAGGCGGATGACAGAAATGTTTTCAAAATCCTCTGCAACGTCCTGCGTATACTCCAGCACCACAGCATTGCTGATCAGCTGGAGATCAGTTCTCGCAGATATCGTCGAGATGGATCACCAGAGCAGGCCAGTCAGTGTGAGCTAGCCAAACGTCGCATGACATACACTGAGGCAATATGCTGGGCACATGATCAGGTTCAGAGAGTCAGTCAACAGAATGGTGGTGACCCCAGACAGCAGAATGGTGGTGGACTCAGACAGCAGAATGGCCATGGGTACAGCAATCAGCATTACCATATGGATAGCAGTGGTGGCGACGATCCAGTTGAACGATTTCGCAATCACCTGCAGAAAATTTGTGCAGTGGAGTCTCGTCGTACAAACATGGCCCAAGTGAAGGAGAATGCTGGTGACACGTATATCTCAATGATGGTTATGAGTCAACGTGAGGCATTACGACTAGCGGCACGGAGAGGCAAGCGTAAAGCTGGCCGGAGTGCAGCGTCAGTGTTTCTTGCTGATAACATGGATACCACTAACACTGATAGTTTTGAACTGCGTGATCCCGTGCAACTGCTATTGAAACGTGACCCGACGTCACACTTAGAACAAACCCAGTGTAATGGTCGGAGTAATGTCTTGGATAGCAAAGACACAGCGGTAGCGGCACCCAGGGAACCAATCCAGTTATTGAAAAGCTGCATGTTAATGTCGGCAGCAGGGAAAGGCAAGACTATGGCCTGCCGTCGTGTCATGGCCGATTATGCAAACACAAAGACAAGTAACATACTTCGATCTCAGTTTGACTTTGTCATCCCAATCTCCTGCAGAGACACAGAACGTGTTAGCACCGACTGCTGGTCAAAGTTCCTAGGATTGGATCACTCTGCACTCCACTTAACTACTACAGAGCGAGAAGAGGTTCTGCGATATTTATCAGCACATTCTGATCGTGTTCTGATACTGCTGGATGGCGTCGACGAAGGTGGCAAGGCCGCATTCCGCAGCACATCAGCTGCCCACCACTTCATGGCTGAGACAAACGAGAATCTACTTGTGAATGCCTCTGTGATCATCACAAGTCGTCCATGTGAGAAAGCAACAGATCTCGTAGCACAGTGCATGGTGCACTACCGACTAACTGGTTTCACTGATACTCAGCTGAAAGATTTCTGCTGTCAGCAACTACAGTTGGAGATGGGTGAGAGGTGTATAGCTCAGCTATCTCAACCGTCTTGCAAGCATCTCAAACAAGCAGTGCAAAGCACTCCTCTTCTGGCTGCTCTACTCTGCCAGCAGTTTGCAGTTAGTGAATCGGTTCCACCGTGCACATCGGCATTCTACATACAGTTTGTGTGTTCTGCCATCACAGAGTATGAGAAAAAGCACAAGAAACAGTTCAGTAAAGTTAAACTCCCACAGCAGCATGTTGCAAGCAAGGGTGTGTGCACTGCTGAGGGGGTAGGTGATGACAGTTTGGAGGAGTACACTGTGCAGGAAGTCATTAGAAACAATCTCGACCAGTATGTAGAGCAAGGCAGCACCCATACGTCTGCATGCAATGATGGTGCAGAGTTGATCCGAGCTCTATGTCATCTCTACAATGCGTCACTGGATAGTCTACTCCAAGGTTGTGCATGGATTGCTGCCTCGGACATGGCATCGCACGATGTTGCAATTTGCAAGCAACTTGGATTCCTGGTCTCAATGGATAGCCATGAGAATGTACCGTGGGATTCACCGAGAAATGAACGCCTAGCTCTCCTACATCTTACATTACAGGAATTCTTTGCTGCGCGATGGTGTGGTATGTCCAGTGATGTCATCAAGACTCTATCACATTGTGTGCATGAGGTCGGTGTGGGTGAGGAGACACGTCCGTTTTGGCGGTTCATCTGCGGCTCCATTGACAACCAGTTCCTACCAGCTTTTCTTGAGATGATGATGAAGGAATCGCCGGCTAGCACGGGTATTCAACATCAACAGTTCTACCTGTTCCTGTTGACATGCCTGTTAGAGAGTAGCCTGTCATCACCGTCTTCTTCTCGCCATTCTCTACCTGTGCAATGTGAGTGTGAGTGTCTTGCAAGAGCTGCAGAGGTGTTGCTGAATGATTGTGGAGAGCTCAATGTACATGGAGTGCATCTGACTGACCTGGATGTGGCTGCCTTGTGCAATCTCCTGCAGCTGCTGAGTGAGATTTCCGTGCTGAACATCAGCAACTGCAACCTATCTGTCGACAACATCACAGATCTTGCACCGTTGTTCGTGAAATGCTCTTACGTTAACTTGCAAGGGAATGATTTGAGTGGCAAGCCGCTGTCAGACATTGCGTCAAGTCTTCTACAGTCCAGCAGTGATGTTTGCAGAGTGAACACTATCGATCTTGGAGATGCATACCTGGTGGAAAGAGATGCACCTGTTCTGGCTAAGCTGTTCCGGCTGCCCATGCTTCACTCCGTCTATGTGAATGGTAATCGCCTGGGCAATGGCGGTGTCGAGCTCCTAGTCAGAAACACACCAGTGCGTAACTATGTCACCACCCTCAGTGCCGTGGATTGCTCGCTGTCACGTGACTGTGGCCGCCACATTGCAGCCCTTGCACGGTCCTTGCCAAACCTAGCCTCGCTGACGCTAAGCTGCAACAAACTAGAGAACGCCGATGCAAAGCGTATACTCGCTGCTACTAAAGGTCATGTGTATTTACAGCACATTGACCTATCCTACAATGAACTCACCAATGACATTGCGGCAGAGATTGTGCAGTTTCTGATCGCTCGCCGGCAGCAGAGAGGCTTTCCAACGTTAGACGCTGTTGAAGATACGATTGTGATGCTGCACTGTTGTCTAAACCTCACAGGTAACAGCGTGAATAAGCTATTGCTGGACTCTGTAGCTGCATCTGGTCAGTGTGGCAATGATGCCGTGTTCATTGCTGATCAGTATGTCCGGCAGCGTGGTGTGCTTCGCCGTGAGATCACGGACATTGTAGGCGAGCATGGAGGTGATATGTACGGCCGTGTATCCAACGAGACGATGGCATCGCTGGGTAGCTACATTGCAGCAGACGGCAACGGCATGGATGCCCTCTATCTGTTCAACAGCAAGATATCCGACGTGGGTGCTGTGGCGCTGGCTAGGCATGGGCTTCGCTTCAGCGAGACTCTGCGCTATCTGAGCCTTCACGACAATCAGATCACGTTGAGCGGGGCTGCTGCAATGCTCGACGCGCTGAGACACTCGCGACTTGCGTGCCTACTGCTTGCGAGCAACCCGCTGTTTAGCAGTCAGGGCACTAGCATTGATGACTACTCTACGTTGATGTCGGCGTTGCCGGAATGCCGAGAGCTGCGGTGTCTGGCACTGAGCAACACTGGTGTAACGGATGTAGTAGCCATGCATCTATTGTCGGCACTCAGGGGCCACCCGGCACTAGAAATGCTACTACTGGACAGCAATGAGCTCACCGACAACACTATGACGGAGCTGATCAGAGTGAAAGAGGTCAGTGCTCCGTTTCGGCTTGCCTCGCTCATCAACAACAAGATATCTCCGGCTGGCGTGCGTCTCCTGATGGCTTCACAGGATATCATGGCTATGGATCGTGTGTGGATCGGCGACAATCCGTGCACCGATTTGCCTATCGCACAGCCGCTCACCTACAGCCGAGAGTGGTTGAGTGCTGAGTTCTTCTCCAGCTTTGTGACCTGAGAGGCGTAGCGGGTACTGCAATAATACGTCATTCCAATCTACATGACTGTCATGGCTGACTCTACACCACCGTGGCTGATTCGCTGATTCTGTCCGCCCAGATGTGCTTCGAATGAACAGCTGTATGCAGAGGAAAGCTGAACAGGTAAAATGCATAGCTGAAAATCGATTGCAGTTATCCAGGCAGGCAGACTCGAGCGATTCCGTGCTGGACTGGCGAAAGTGAGCTTACTGTCCACCCAACCAGGCCAATACCGACATGCTGTCGTTCACCAGTCGCCATACATGGCTGGACAACATCATGGGTGAGGCAATCAGCCCTGCGGTGCCAATCTGCCATTGCCCATGCCACGTGCAACCTGAGCATGAAGCAAGCAGCTCAAAAGACCAAGAGAGGCTCTAGCGGAGCGGAATGTTGCAGCCATACCGGAAAGCTGAGTAACACAGACTCGGCTGTGACGGTGATGGTGGTGCTGGTGATATCGATGGCGGCAGCGGTGGTCAGTAACCAGTATGGAAGTATAAGTACCATAATGCATCATGCGTTGCCTGGATTGCCAACAGTCTATACAGTGTACTCTCCAATGGGCCCTTTAGGCCCGATAGGCCCTATAGGCCCTTTAGGCCCTATCTGAGCTAGAACCTCACCACAGACAGTGCATGGGCATTGATGTAAACAGTACATCATCAGTACATAGAGACATCAGGAATTTCTGCTGCATGTTTTCCTCTAGTCTCTAGACATCCCAGCTGCCCGGATTCTCACCGAGTTACTAGCTTTCCTACATGCCTAGTGTTCATGCAAGGCATTTATCTTACGAACAGCGGCAAGCTTGTGAAGCTCATCAATTTTTCAGTCTCAGTCTCGGTCTCTGTTTTCAGAACTGTGCAAATGCTTCAATCATACGTGTACTAGTATGCAAAGCTGGGCATGCTGCTGCCTAATTTGGCAATACATGTACCAATGATCAGCTGAATACTTGCTGGTACTCATCTGATGCCCCGCTTCGGTGCGTATACACCAGGGAGTCGTAAAATACCGTGCATGGGCATTTTACGACTCCCTTACAACTCCCTGGTATACACGTACAGTCTCCATTGTCTTCTCAGTCCTTTCAAGATCATCGCAGATTTCTATGCAATCTGCAACATCACACGATTTAGATCAGCGAGTGCTCCCAGATATATTTTGTATTACATAAAAAAAAACTCCCTTCAGATATTGAATCCGGAAATATCCTGTTTGTGCAAGACATTGAATGTTTGTCGGATTTATCCCCGCACCTGTATCTAGTAGTATGAAAATGCAGCATACTACTATATGACACTCGTGCATGCGGTGCTTTAGAAGAGTGAATCCACATTGATTACAGCCATAGCCACTGTGTCAAAGTCAACCGGTGGCCCGTCTTTGCTTCTCTCGTACAGGCAGGCGATGGCTCTCATGTTGTTTTTGTAGCGGATAGACGCCAGTGCTGTGTACGCCGACGGGCCTGGGTTGACCTGGATAGTGTCATGCCATGTTTCACCGTCGTCATGAGATACTGATATCGTGCAGTTCTGGCGGCCGAGAGGTGTGACCCTGTTCTGGCCATTGGGGTGTGCCGATATTAGAATGGTCCTGGAGAACTCACCCCGGTGTAACGATGGTCGGGTGTGTGTCTCGTGCAAACCGTGATGCGTGAAGTTCGCCGGGTGAGGAACGGCCAGTAACGATGTCTGACAGTCATCGCTCAGCAGCTGTGTTTGAACCTAAAAACCAAAACAAGCACAAAGGCATGTGTGTTTATGCTGTGTACATGGAAACATGCACAAACCGGGAATGAGCATTGACATCAACTACCCAAGCACAGACACACTGACAGGCAATCAGTGACAGTGTCTACCATCCAGCCAGTGTAGCGTCACATAACCCGATGATTGCACCTCTCTATGGCTTTGTCTCTATATTCACCAGAAGCTGATCCTGAAATTTCATGGATTTTTGCGTCTTCATTGCCGCAAGTAGAGACAGCGTGAACGGCATGTGAAATTCTTGCAGAGGTCTTACATGACAATCAGCAAATGTCAGTCCGCCATCGGTAGATGTGCATTGCGTTGGACTGTAGCCTCCGTGTCTCAGCGTCATCTTCACCGATCCATCTAGAAGCTCAGCAGCCTGTGGCAAGTGATGCATAATAATTATGTCAATCATGTATCCATACTCCACATTGCAGCAGAGCCGCTCTCTCAATCAGACTTCAGTCCCCGATCAAGCTGCAGGCGTGGAGTTAGGTAGGGACTTGAGAGGCAAAACAAGTAGTCATATTTCCCAGTTGCTATGAAGAAAAAAATTCGACGGGTTCGCGTACCGGCTATGAAGAAAGAGCATAAAGTTCCCCTTCATGAAATGCACCCTCCCCACACACACTAGCAATATGCACGATGTACGAGTACATGTGGCAACCGTTGTAACAAAATTTTCAAAAAATGGAAGCAAAATCCTGCATTTTGAGCGAAAAAAAGGGGGGTTCCGGGCACCCAGGAACCCATACGGGGCACGCGCCTGGTTACCTGACTGGGGATACACTGTATTCACCTGCCAGAGTTCGACACAATTTGAGCTTGACATACATGCAGCATTCTTTTCTTCACGACACGCAGTCATGGTCTTACAAGCATGTGCAGCCGCTGAGTGCTCAGCCAATACACTGTACCTGGTTTTCTCCACCAGCTCCTTCCACTTTGTTCCCAACCTTCCAAGTCTCTCCCCGATCGTCACTGTATATCACGCCATTGCCATCGTGCGGCAGTATGAGTCGATTCTGAGCACTGCCTTGTTGATAGCGTAGCTGTATACCACCGCCTAGGCCTCCGATGTGCAGTGCTGTGACAGCTGTAGAGTCAATAACATGCCCACATACCCCCCCCCACACACACACACACAAACATATGCACGTGCACACACACACATACAAACACAGACACGTGCACATACACACACATATTTGCACAGAAGAACCAACGTGCTTGACCTCACAACCGTGCGCAACGTGTAAGGTTGAACCAAATGAAGTTTGTGCGAGTGGCACTGCGAACCAGCAACTGAGCTCCCAACCAGTCCACATGCCGAATTCACACTGTTTCGCATCATGTCTGACACCACCGTCCATGAAGGGTCATTCATTGGGCTGCAAACCTTCCCAAGTTCCCATACAAGGTGGTTCGCTCTGTGTCTATGTTATGTCAGGACAGAAACACACATTCATTCTTTGGGTGCTATCGTCTCGTATCATCTTTATAATAGTCTTTTCTCTGAAATGCTATGATTTCCTGGTGAGAGCTGTGAGAATTAACTGTCCCATTTGTCTGTCTACGCCTCCAGGGCCACAGTCTTTGACGAGTCCGGCTAGTCACCTGCCGTACCCGTCCAGCAGAGGTTTGCTTGTGTGCCTCTTCCCCCCCCCCCCCCCCCCCCCCCCCACTGGCTCACCTTCTACAACTTTTGCCGCTGCCCAAGAGTGGCCACTATCACCGGATGACGTCATCATGGGCGTGCAGTGTCCGTAGACCTCGGATACCACACACTGGTAGAAGACCATCCAGACTTTGTCCGTCACGCTATCGACCACCATGTTCGGGTTCGAGTAGAAATGCGTCGCATTGCTCTCCGTCAGCGGTACGGCCGCCGCCCAAGTATCACCGAAGTCATCGCTAGTCTTCACCACAATGTCCTTGTCCACGCAGTGGGAGTCAAACTTCGACGCTAGCACTCCATAGCAGAGGCTAGCATTGCCTACTGCTGGCCTCCCGGTAGCCACTCTGCCCTCCACAGCCGCTATCAGCGTGCCGTTAGCCGTCTGAACGATGCCTGGAATTCGGAATGTTTTGTAACCCTCGGAGAGCCATTGATACACCGGGATATCAGCCACAACTCCCGTGCCTGCTGCACTGAAGTCTGCCGGACCTTTGGCTGATGCGGAGCAGAGAAAAAACGTGCTCAGCAACGTGAAGAACAGCATCGTCGCAGCTTTGCTCTTCGCTCAACCCAACTCCAAAAAATGGACTCTTGAGTCTTGTCGAGTGTCGAACCTTCCGCGAACTACGAACAGAACTGAGAATGCAGCACTGCCAGCAGCACATACATGACGTAGATCTACACGTAGATCTACGCTTCTGTGAAGTAAAAAGTACTTGCCCGAATGCCCGTTTCTGGGTCAGGTGACCCAGGTCATGTCTGATGATCACGTGACACAAACATGAAACCCTGATAGCAAGAGCATTATAAAGCCCTCTGGGGCTTATAATTATTATACAGTGTAAGTAAGTTATAATCATAATTACTAGGAACTATACTCTTGCTGGTAGTGATACGACTCACTGGTAGAGTCTACGTGTAGATCTACACGGTATGACCATGTCGATGATCACACGAACGCATTACACACAGTAGCCCCGCGTCACACAGTACACACAGAATTAAAGTATGGTGGTCTCTCAGCGAAAGGCAGAACCCACTGTATTCACTACTAAACTTAGTTACTTGACTGCTTGAAAGAGCACAGACTGCTTGCAGAGCCACAACTGGGGACACACAGCCATTACAGGGCTAACTCCGATAGTGTACTGGACAAGCAGGGCAGCCCGGCTAGCCCCCATAACATAGGTACATGTACATGCACTGGGCATGCCGAGGTTGCTTCGGGGAAAGAAAACTGGCTGGGACAGTCACTGACTCACACGATGGACAAATTTCACTTGTCGATCAGCAGCACTACATGTATCACAAAAAGTGAGTGAAATGACTCTAGTCGTAGTACGGTACCGGTACTAACAACAGGGGCGTGCTCGGCCCCCCAACTAGGGGGGTGCACGGGAGCCGAGGGGAGTCCCCCCCCCGGCAATTTTCTGCAATTTGTTTGCAACCTTTCTTGAATTTTAGAGCATATTTGCATACATTACAATTGCCTTGGATCAGATTGAAAATTGTTGGGGGGTGCACGTGCCCCCCGTGCCCATCGCTGAGCACGCGCCTGAACAAGATATTTAGATCACGGCTCACATAACATAAGGCGATGCACTCTTGAGTCTTGTGCTTGACAACATGGTTATCTGATGGTAGACTGCCATGGTTACCGTGTCGCCACACACGGCACACAGCTACCATGGCCACCCATAGCTCCTAGCGAGGGCTTCCCACATGCAAGTACTACTACTAGCCACATGCAACAGCTAGAAGAAACAGTGGCACGAACAGTATGGTAAGAACATTAGTACACTGTAAACGGTATAAAGGAGTTCAAACGGAAAGTCAGCATGTAGCAGGGAATGCACGTATACACGTGTTGAAGTTAGCTTGCAAGCCAGCAGCAAGAAAACAGGGCGCACACAACGACAACGGCGACAACAACAACAACAACAACAACAACAACAACAACAGCAACAACAATCGTGAGAATAAAGATTTGAAACAACAAGAGTAAAAACTAGACAAAACATTGCCGTAAGGAACAATACTGCTGCAAAAAGAAAGAAAAAAAGTAAGACTGTCAAAGCCGGAAACAAGAGAGTAGAGAAACCATGGTTGAAAGATCAACCCCTAAATGAGAATAAAACCAGGAATAGAAACCAAGACCAGAGAATTTCATGAGATTTTTGCGAGGGAAATAGTATATAAAAGTGTGGGGTGGGGTGATAAATTTCAAGGTAGTTTGCCGCGGGGACGGGGATACGGCGATAATGTAGCTTTGGTGTGTGTGGGAGCACCCATCAAGAGCGGGCTATAACCCACAAGTCACAAGTCTCAAGAGAATGTCCACTCCTGCTCAATACGCCGGGATAAAATAGAGTGTAAATATACTGTGTTGACCTCAACTAGACATGTGCCACGCGTATGCACGTACGACACAGTGAAATGTCATGTCTTCCTTCAAGATGATTGACAAAAGGTATTTCTGCTTCAGGCTATCTAGCAATGGGAGCGGATCAGTTTAACTTCAAGGCGTGCTGGTACAACACACGTCAGTGCTTGATGCCGGCTCTCAGAGAGGCAATAGTCTCATCTCGCTCCTTCAGCTCTCGGGACATCTGCTCCAGCTTGCTTGTGAGATTCTTGATTTCTTTGTCTTTTGCAATAACCTGCAGCTGGAGCTGAGCAACACCAGAGAAGAGAGAGAGCCCATTAATAGACACCCTTAGCAAACAACGGTAACGCTATTTTTTTTTACGGTACTCGTACCTTGATCACCCAAATAGCGTTGAAGCTGCAGTGCAGCGTAAAAACGTTATGGGGGCTTATTTATCGTTGTGAGCAACGATACGTGTTTTGGCCAAATATCGCATAGTCCGTACGCATTTCACCTTGTATCGCGTATATGGTGACATAAATGGTTGTACCGCGCGACATAAAAGCTATTCTCGTGGCAACAGCGTACTATAAATAGCGTGCATCTTGCTAAAGGCCGAACCCAAATCACGGTATTTCCCCCCTTACGGTAATACCGTTAGAACGTTACGTTTTTTTGCTAAGGGTGTCTATTATCCATTCTATCAACCGCTATGGGGAGCATTATTATAAACCTGTTCTTAACCATTCTATCAACCGCTACTGGAACACTATTCTAAACCTGTCCACCACTGCACGCTTACTGGATCGGGGTAAGCAGGCGCGCGGCCCGCATGGAGCACGTGCACCACCCTAAAAATGTCAACCTAAGTTCAGCATGCATGATATGTACACATATGGGAAGGGATGGGAAGGCAAGCAACATACCTCAATCATGGACCTATCGCTCTGTACTTGTTTGATGCTCTTCAGTAGGGTGTGCGAGTCAGGTCGGTCGCGAGGCTCATGCGACAACAGCTGACGAACAAGCCTGGCCTGCAGTGGCACACACACAGACGCATATACAACCGTACATACACGTACACACACATACGTACACATGCACACACACACGCGCACACACACACACACACACACACACACACACACACACGCACACACATATAATTATGTGAGTGAGTAAAAGGGTGCTCTCAATCTTCTACTTGAAATTGGGATTCCACAGGTTATAGGAAGCTTACATATTATGCCAGCACAACGATAAAAAGTGTAAAAGAAAGGGGTTGATGGTCCAAAAGAGGGCTCTCACTTTTTTCTCTGCATGCAAACATACAGTACAGTTGGGGGCCAAAGAACGAAAAAGAATACAAAAGATACATGTACCATACTGTCTTGGTTAAAAGACTGTCTCGTGTAGAAGCCGGTTTTGAATACAAGCCTGATTTTTCAAGATGCATTGTCGGCACATAAGTCTGGTTTTAATAGCGTCGGCGGACGGAGAAATACCATGTTTGAGTAGAAGCCTGATTGGAATAGAGACTTAGCGCTGACAACGGCTTCTATAGGAACGATAGTAGGGTACATGTACTTCAAAGTACAGTGCTGACAACTGAAATTCGACCCCTGAGCGGTGCGCTCACATCGCCACGACCCGACACGGGATTGTAACACTACGAAACAGTGACCGCTAGAATGTGAACGCACCGCTCAGGGGATCGGATTTCAGTTTTGCCAGCAGTGTACTGTGTACAGTGTACACGTAACAATGTGATTTCCCATCAGTTCACCAATGGATTAATTTAATACGAAATACACTGACAATCGAAGCAAAACCCACAATACATACTAGCAGCCGACCTGTAAGACCTGCAAGACCTGCAAAACCTGCAAGACCTGTAAGACCTGCAAGACCTGTAAGACCTGCAAGACCTGTAAGACCAGCAAGACCTGTAAGACCAGCAAGACCTGTAAGACCTGCAAGACCTGTAAAACCTGCAAGACATGAGCAAAGGCTACAAACAACACCAGTGGTGTGCCTGCCTGACAGAAACTGAGAGTACGCACCTGTTTGGGAAATCTGGACAGGAGGCCAACGGGGAGTTTCCCGTTGCGAGCGTCTCGCATACAGCTGGCGCGCTCCATGGCGGTGGTGAACGGCGTGAACAGCTCCATCAGTATCAATCCCAGGCTGAACATGTCGGACTGAACACACACACACACGCACACACACACACACGCACGCACACACACACACACACACACACACTGATGAGTTTTGGTGGAAAAACCAGTGGAGACCGGCAGGTGTAGCAGTCAAGCAGAACATCTAGTCTGTGAATGATTACATCCGCTGGCAAAGAAAACAGTTTGTACTGCAGTTCTACTAAGGTTTACAGCTGTCAAGACACAAGGGAAACATTGTCGAAGTTGGCAATTGCGAAACATGCTGCTCGTATTATACGGTTGTGGACATTGAAGTCCGTTGGGAAATCAAGCGACCACGGGGCGCTGGCCTTGCAGCCGCGAGCACTGCTAGTCCATGTTTATACAATGTGTATGTGTGAACTACAGTGCATGTACGCAGAAAGAGCGTCGGCCCCGGTCATTCCACCGGATGTCAATGTCCACAACAGTAGTAAATATACAGTCCGACACTTGCCGGCGGGAGAGCCAACACGTGCAGCACAAACGCTCACCTTACTGTCGTACGACCTGCCCTCTAGCTGCTCCGGTGAAGCGTACGAGCTAGTGCCAACGCCACACGTCGGCTGGCTGTGCATACCACCGTGACTACCGGCAAGGCCGCCGCGCAAACTGGCACCCCCCGGTGTGGCCGTCGTCGTCAGTGGCCTGTTGAGCTCTTCCAGCGGCGTCATTACGATGTCGTTGTCGGAGTCGCTCAGCACAACGTCCTCGCGCGCCAGGCCAAAGTCTCCGATCTTCGCCGTGCACTTGGCGCCGTACAGGAACACATTGGCAGGCTACGCAGTGGTGGTGGGAAAAGACAACAACGTTAGAGTGCATGCACAATGTCAGTCACTGTGATATGATCCGTACACATTTTCAGGACAGAATGGGTACTTTCAAGAGACTAAACAGTGGGACGGCGATCGTTTCGTCCTACAGGTTTGCATGCACTTCATCAGCGTGTACAGAGTCTCCTGCTCTTTTGAATAGCAACAACAAACGCACGCATCGCACATTCCCGCCGCTAAAGCAAAGCTGCAGACTCGCCATTCTGACGGTCCGCTGCACCGCACACAGGCAGGCAGGAACCAATTCTACTCCTCTAAAAGTACTGCAGTGTAGTTGCCAGCATCGACAGCCGCCAAACACCTAAGTCACAGATCAGCACAAATATTTACTTTGAAGTCGAATATTCGTAAGTTTGCGGGAGTTGAAATGGGAAAAGTAGAATCCCGACAATTAGAAAACGAGTTCTCAAGTCGTCATAGATCCGCCGGAGCATGGAGTGGATTAGTACAAGAACAGTCACCTCTCTGGAAGCCAGGAATCAGACTGTTGCAATCAACATCATGCCTGCCACGTCTCAAAGCAATTCAGCAAGAGATGATGCTGGACACTTGGCTTACCTTGAGGTCCCGATGCATTAGACCATGGCTGTGTATGTGGTTGACGCCCTCGAGAATCTCCATGAACAGACGCCAGCTTTCCGCTTCGTCCACGCGAATGCCTAGAAGCACAGCAGAACATGACAACGAACGTCAAAGGAGAGAATGAAGTTCACACAGGCATCCTGGCTAGATGGAAGCATGAAAAGCCCAAGCTAAGTTTGCACTACAAGACAGCTATTTTCCTTTGAACAGTACAGACCAACGGCCAATCTCCGGACAGCTGGCTGTTTAGATCTTGTCAGTGCTCATCAGTAGAGCTCAGAGTGACGGGCAGAACTGATCACAATTACGTCAAGTGAACAATACAGCATTTAGACCGCGGATCGCGAAGAACTTCCACTCTGGGGTCGGACGCACATCGCTTCGGCGCCGCTGGGGTCTCAAGTGTGACGTTGTCACCCACCCTAGTTGCTATCACTTGCTATTCTACATGTGTGTGTGTGGGAATAGTGTGAGCACAGGACTTCAATTACCACAATCATCGTGATCGTGATCATCACGATGTGATGTCACACTCACCTCCGCTGGAACTGACAATGCTGTTACGTTGGCATAGCCAATTGAGCAAGTTGAGCTGACATAGCTGCATCTGGATGTAGAGGACAACGTATTGCTGTTGATGCTGCTGCTGCTGCTGCTGGTCTGATGTATCGGTGGTCTGGAGTCAGAAAACGAAAAACGACAAAAACAAGAGAAATTCACGACAAATTCGGCCATTACGCAAGCATCAGTCACACCACCGCTCCACAATGCTCTCTCGACCGATCCACTCCACCTACACATCACCACCGTAGCGAGGACAATACCGAGAGCGCATTGTGGAGATGATGTACATCAGGCATACATCATGTAACTATGTCTACAGAGTGCCAGTGAATACACACAGCAGTAGCATGACAGGGCATAGCTGATCTGGGGTATGGGCTGGGGCATGGGCTTAGGGTGGACAATGGGCTGGGGCATGGGCTGGGGTGGACAATGGGCTGGGGTGTGGGTTAGGATATGGGTGGTGTGAGCTGCAGCATGGAGAGGGTTTCTGGACCCATACCCGAATGCAATGGTCATACAAACCAAAGGCCAAACCAGCCAATCATACCCTCACTAGTCTGTAGTTTATTGCTTAGGCATACAATATACCAACACTGATGCAAGGCCAATCACATTTCCAGGGGGTTGGAGGCACAATATACCCGTGGCGCTTCTAGCTGGCTTGACTCGGGCACCGTGCAGACTTTCCACATGGTTATTAAAGTGCACGCAACTGTACAGGACAGGACAGGCTGACATAAAACACAGCATACTGCACTTACCATTTCAGATCCAGTGTCCTCTGAAGAGCCCAGCGCAAAGTTGACAACATCACCGGCATCAACAACTGCGTCCGGCACCATGACAGCATCCACCGCAGTAGCACCAGCAGCAGTACCAGCAGCAGCGCCTGCTGCAATGCGATACGGCAGCATAGCGCTGGCCAGAGCGGGACCTGCATTGGCGGACTGGAGTCGAGAGTTGCGCCTCCGACTGCTGCGCGTGCTGAGCACGATCTCTCCGCGGCGTTCGGGCGACGAACCGAGCATACCACCCGCCATGAGGACGGCGTCATTGTGTGCGCCCTCGCCATGAACGTCATAGTCCGTATCCTCTTCATCAGACTGATAGCCTCCGCAGTCGCTATGCTGCGTTGACGACAACAACGACGACGACGATGATGACGATGTTGAACTGCCGCTGCTCCTGGCACGGTCGTCTGCTTCACTGAGTCTACACGTAACACTATCAGAAGAGCTGGTACCACTAGACAGCGAGGAGATGGAGTTGGCCGAACCACCGCTCTCCGCGAGGAACTGAATGTCGAGTGAATCGGTCGACTCCAGTCCACCCTTGGCCGGGATATTGACCATGCCAGACGAAACACGCTCAAAGCCACTGCTGCTACTGCCAGGCTGAGCGTGGTGGTGGTGGTGGGATGTGGGGTAGTTAAACGTACGGTGGTGCTCCTGCTGCCCTGGCCAGCTTGGCGCACCGTAGCCTGTGGCGAATTCCTGACGGCGAGAATCATCATACGTTGAACACAGTCCACTTGCACTAGACACTTCTCCACTGGACACGGCGGCACAGAATGAAATAGAAAAGCATACACACACACACACACACACACACACACACACACACACACAGAGTATTGTGAGGAGCAGTACAAACAGCCTATCAATATGGTACTATATACACACAGGCCCTTTCTGTCTGTCTCTCTGTGTCTGTATGTCTGTCTGTCACACCCACACCCACACGCGCGCACGCACACACACACACACACACACACACACACACACGCACGCACGCACACACACACACACACACACAAGAGAATGGACTACAGCCTCCGCACTAGTATGTGGATCTACTGCACATATGTACCAGATGACCAAATGACCACACCTAGTCACCTTACCTGGACATGACGGGACAGAATGTTCCTGTTTCTGCTGCTGCTGCTGCTGCTGCAGGCAGAATGGCTAGTGCACCGCCGGCACCTGGAGAGTAAGGACAAGAGTGTACAGGGGAATATGATAAACACAACACACATAGCATGAGACACAGCCAAACACACACACATACACACGCGCGCGCACGCACGCACACACACACACACACGAGCGCACACACAGCACGAGACACAGCCAAACACAAAGAGAAAGGGAAAAGTTGGCCATTTGTTTTGGGAAAAAAGGAAAAATTGCGTCCGCCAAATTCCAAATCTTCTTGACTGCTACCACAACCTATCTGAAATCTGTACATAGTTGAGGATCACAAAGACCAAAGTGCTCAATACCGAGGGCAGAGCGGTGACGCATAGATGATTACAATGAAGACTGAGACGACGTCAAGGTTCAGAGTTTTAGGTCGGATCGGCAATCATCAGCTGACTAAAAGGTAAAAACGGCAGTCGAGGATCAATAGCCGACGTACGATGGAGACTTTGACTCCACTACGATTTCCATTATCCACTGCATGCATTGAAGTATGCGGCACACCCATACTAATAATACTACACAGCTGCATACTGAACAGGCGTGTACACAGCATGCGCTGTTCCTCAACGAAGCATGGCCAGCGAGAACAGAAGCAGGTGACCATGTTGACTGCAGTACGTGCGTGCGTGTGTGTGTGTGTGTGTACCTGCTGGTGCTGGAGGAGATGGGGATGCTCCTGACGTCTCCAGTTCCAGCCATGCAGAATAGTAGCGGACAATGTTCGGGTGGTCCAACGATGCAATTGCTTCAACTTCTCTCATTGCCTGGAAACAGAGATAGTGGTGACAGTAACAGCAGCAGCAGCAACAACTCAGTGTTACCATTTGACCAAGATTACAGTAATGATTTCGAGTCCTGGCCAGTGACAGGACCTTGAGATGCCGCTGCACACGCTCACTGAGCTTATGTGGACGACCAGAGCGAGGCTTGACAACTGTCGTACCACAAGATTTATTTCTTGCGATAATCGCACAGGCTGCGCTCTTGCTAATTCCAAGTTTTCCAGCAATATATCGAGCTGAGAACCCGTCTCCAGCCAGCTTCACAGTAAAATCTCTCATTTCCTGACACAACTGAGTCTTCTTCCCCATCGTCGCTGCTCAATCTCCACGAATCAAAACGAATGCTATCAAACCCTTTTTCAAACACACAGCATCACGAGTCACGACGCAATGACAGTATAGTAGAGTATCAAGTAAATATGCATGGCTGTAAGAAAGCATGCAGAGCGTGTCACTGACCTTCATGCACTTCTCCTTGTCCACGTGCTTGAGCTTCACACGTTTGACAGCGTAGTGATGGTGGTCGACCCTGTTCTGTGCCTGCGCATACACACACACACACACACACACACACACACACACACACACACACACACACACACACACACACATACACACACACACACAGCAACACAGCACTGTTCGACACAGCTTGCCATGCACACAGTCACATACATGTATATACTATGACAATGTGCGATGCACACACACACACACACACACATACACACACACACACACACACACACACACACACACACACACACACACACACACACACACACACACACACCTTGACCTTGACCTTTGACGCCCATCGCCGGAGGCGATGATAGCAATGCTACGGCAGAAGCCATAGCAACTTGTGCTGGGATTACACCATTCAACAGCTTGCAAGGCTGAAGAATTGACCGTCACTATTCAGCCTGGTCTACACCATACAGCTATTTGGAGTGACATTTTCTGGCCAGTGAATCCCTATTTTTGGTCTTTTCATTTTTTTTTTTTTCCCCGCACACACATCACACCACATACTCCGGCATGCACTGGCTGTTGGTAACCACCCAGGAGAATGAAAGAAAAGTCAGGAAGAGTCTGAGAAAGAGAAGAAAGACGTGTGTGACCATAATTGTCGGGAATCGAACCCGCAATCTATCGATTGGAAATCGCTGCACATACCACTGCACCATATGGGACACACACACACACACACACACACACACACACACACACACACACACACACACACACACACACACAAATGTACACACACACACACACACACACAAACGTACATACACACAAACATACACACACACACACACACACACACACACACACTACACACACATATTGATACACACACGCACGCACACGCACACACACCATGAGCAGCACCTACGTGATAGACCTTGCCGAAGCCGCCACGTCCGATGGAGGAGATGCGGACAAAGTCGTTGGCGAAGCGTGCCTGTGAGTACATTGACGGTGAGGGTGTGTGAAGCGAGCGTGGCACAGTCATCCTGTGCACAACACAAACAAGAAACAAGAAACACACACACGGTGACTGTCACTCAATGGATGATTTTGAACTCATGGGCTATCCGGCATGATCAATAATTTTCACGAAACGAAAAAGTTTAGCTAGGAACCTGACTACAGAAACAAACATGAAAACTGCGGACAGATGGTGAAAATAAAATATTTCCATAAAACATCGTGTGGAGATTCAGTGCATGAATTTCCAGAAAAAGTGCAGGCCTTGAACCTTGAACATGTCCATTGTCGATGGCGATGATAGCCTAAAAAGGGCGCCCAATACTAACAAAAACAACAATTATTACTCTGACACGAGAAAAGAAAAGCCAGTAACAAATTAGTAGCAATCCCCTGCTGAGAGCCTCTTACATGTCGTGCACGCTGTAACAATGCTTTGCTATTCCCATGAAAAGACTTTCGTTAATTCCCACCTCAATTTGCCAGGCCCCAGCATTATCCAGACCGTCTAATTATCCAAATGCAGTTCCATACCATGAACCAGCAGATCATATTCTGTGAGGAAATATCGTACATGTACAGGTGGAACATACCGCTTAATTAGAAGTTTTTCCAGGACCGATTTCTATCCATACGATTCCCACATAAATTTTCTGATAATTCGAACCTCGAACTGGACATGTTCGGTTAATTAGAAGTCCCACGAATTCCACTTACATCGAAAATGTGTGGGATTTGTGCTGATAATTCGAAGTTCGCAAAGTGTAATTCGAAGCTCACTCTACACTGTACTGGTCAGTTCAGTTTGCATGAACAGGCTGTGCCAGTCAGTTCAGTATCCGTGAAATCTGTGTCTAAGGTCCATAGCGCAACTCTGCGTGATCATGAGAGCATTTTGACATGCATATCGTGTTGTGGGTCCATGTTTGGATAATTAGAATGTCCGGATAATTAGAAGTTTTTTCCTGGCATTTGGAGGTTCGAATTATCAGGATTCCACCTGTACTCATACGGTTCACTATTAGCACTAACCAGAACGGGAATGGAAACTGGAGCTGGGAGTCAACAGCAGGGGGCATTGGACCAGTCGGACCAGTCTGAACAAACAATACACGAACAGGAACAAGGAAAAAACAACAAACGTCAGGCTCTGCACAAGCAACAGTTCCAAAAAAATATTCCACGGGTACATTCAAGTTTCAATGCCGCCTCATCAGATTGAATCAAGGCAAAAAGAGAATGAGCGAGGACAATGAATTTAGTAGAGCAGAGAGGTGACAGAACAGCGCAAAAAAAGTTGCCAGAATCAACAACGGTAGTGCTAAGTCGTTGAATGTTTAGAAGCATGCACAGTAACCTAACCCATGCAAGAAGAGGTAGATTAAAATCACACCTAGTCTGTTGCGTACTCGATCTGCGGACAGCATGCTGTTTCGTCCATTGTTAGGTAGGTGGTCAACACCTCGTAAGTTGTGCTCATTGGCTGTCTATTGTTGTCGCAGTGCATTGCACGCTTGTTGTTAGGTTTCTATATACTTGCACCTCTTTGATATTCCTTGTATGAGAATGAGGTCACAGAGCACCAATATCAAGAGTTTTTGAAAGTACAAAGTGATCACAGATTATATGTGGCAAGCCAGTGAATGAAATCAGTGACAAACAAGTGCCTGTGATGCCACACCATACACACTCTCCACTGATGATGTAATAGCAGAACCTCTAAATCTTGGTGATTCAAGTCAGGTGATAAGTGTCACAGCATAATTACATATGACTGCCCATACAGGATCGTGAAACAGAATGGCGCCGACTTAAACAAACAGAAGAGGACACAGTGAGCAAGAAAGTGCAATGTGCATTGCAATCACAAGAGAGTGTACTGACGCAGCAGCGCAGCATCTAAGCTTACCGAACGGCCGAGGACGAGGTCATGCATGAACTGCATGCGCAGTCTCTCTGCAGCTCCGCCATCAAGTCTCTGCAAGGCCGGGTCGCGCAGTACAAGTTTCTGCAAGGCAAACAAACAAAGAGAAGAAGAACTGGTCGAGGGACATATCGAGAATGCTATTCCTCTCCTCTCCACACGTACGTACACAAGCAACTGCAGTCATATACACAAGAACAGAGACCCAAGCAAGCAAGGCACTCTACGCACCCGCACATGTACAGCAACTGTATTGATGCTACTTCAGTAGAAAATACCGGAGTAACCCATGGTTGGGGAAACAATCCTTCGTACACGTACATGCACGTGAACACCGTGTACGAGATTGTGGGTACTAGACTGTACATATTGTTAGATTGACAGCATGAAACAAGGTGGAGGACACTGTGTTCGGAAACAGTGACCTTACTACAACCTTCCGCGGTTGGCAGAGCCCCGGTCCATGCGGACCACTTGAGGTTTATCTAATAGTACTTTTGTACTAGTATTAGGTTATATAATACTAGACTGTACATGGTATATACACAGAAGCCTTGCTTGGTAGTTTAACATGTTTTTCGATTTTGACAGCATGTTAACCGGGTTATGGTTGTAGTCAGGAGCACTACGCGTCCTCGCCTTGTAACATGCTGTCAAAATCGAAAAACATGTTAGACTGTACCTGTAGTACATGTATACACAACCTACTCTGTACTTAGCAGCACAGCGGTACACCTACACCGGTGGCCGACTAGTTTGTCCGGAGGCCATGCTCTATTAACCAACCCTGCTACTCTACTTGTGTTGCCGGGGGCAGGGGAGCCTGCCGGGTGGTTTCTACAGCACAGTCTTCACCTACCTTCCATTGCCTCTGCAACTTCTGCAAGTGACGCAAATACTCTGCCATACACCAAAGCACCAAAGCACAAAGCACATAATACAGAAGAAGCGTATCAAACCGAGATGTAAACCTAAACCACTCGCCGAAGAGCACACGTCTCCTTACTAGCGATGACCATGCATCGGCAAAATATTCAGAAGGACGTTGAGCGGTGTGCAGGCCCGATGAATTGTGCAACATTCAAGTAGTACGAGCAGAAGCAAACATGTGAAACTAATGTGGGAAAGCGGAGTAAGAAGTCCGGCTGACTGTGGTCACAGTGAAGATACCTTCATTTTACAATCAATATCACATCATACTTGTACTTTATTCCCGTAGCTATGCAGAAGACGTTACTTCAGTAACGTCTGGCGCTAGCCAGGGTCCACACAGCTTTAATTTGGTATTTGTGTGTTTGTTTGTTTGTTTGTGTCACGCCTGGCACTATCCCGTATCTGTCCTGTACCGTACCGTACCATCAAACACAGCTGGCCACGTACAGCTGGCGGCAATATTCAAATAGGGCTTTCAAACGCAAGATCATAACGTGAAGCAACTTGGAAGAATGAGTATGAATGCGAAGTGTATGGGGAATGCATGTACGGCGATAGTGCGGGTTCGAATCCCAGGTATTAAATGTCTGAAAAAAAAATAGGAAAATTGAAAATTTTATAACATCCCTATTCTTTTTTTGCCGTCATCAAGGCGGTAGATGGTGTCGTATTACCCTGTCCCGTACCTGTCCCGTACCGTACAATCAAAGACTGCTGGCCACAATGCATATTCAAATAGGGCTTTCAAATACAAGATCATAACGTGAAGCAACTTGGAAGAATTAGTATGTATGCGAAGTGTATCGGGGGATGCATGCAGGGCGATAGTGCGGGTTCGAATCCCAGGTTATGTCTAAAAACAAAAAGTAGAAATTTATAAGAATTTATAACATCCCTATGCTTTTTTTCGTCTAGGTCATCAAGGCAAAAAAACATAGCGTAGGGCCCTGAGCTTCCAAGCTCTCTCGTTTGTTTCTTATAACTTTTTACAACCCAAAGCCAACAAGAACAGCAGCCGTAGCATGGCACTAGAGCAAGGAGCCCAGCAGAAGCCCGGCAGAAGCCCGGCAGAAGCCCGGCAGAAGCCCGGCAGAAGCCCAGCATGGCATACAGGACAGTATAGTGAATGCCGGTATCGTTACTAACCTTGGAACTCCTCCAACTGGTTCTGGCCGTGAGGGAGAGCCGTGCCATACTCCAGCTGCCGGTGTTGAGCGTTACCAGCCGACGAAATCGCTGCCACTGCTCCTGCCGCCGCCGCCGCTTGCGCAGCCGTAGTCGTGGCAGCAACGGGAATGGCAGCAGCATCGGCTTCAGTCAGCGGTACAACCTTGTCACCGGGAAGACTGGACGTGCGGCGATACGATACATGCTGCGAGTGTAGCGATGACAATGGTGACGGTGGAGAGGAAGCTGCGCTGTGTGGCGATGTGACATGCTCACCCCCAACACCGCCACCACCAATGCCTACATGTCCGTGTTGCTGCGGGGAAGTGGACAAGCTACCGGACGATGACGAACGGTGCAGCTTGTTGGGCGGCGAGCTGGAGAATTCGGGAGACTTGCTGCGCAATGGCGCTGAAATGGCCTGCATGTGTAATACAAGTGTGCATGCATGTCCACATACACACGGCATGTACACATACACACGGCATGTACACATACACACGGCATGTACACACACGTACACACACACACAGTATGCATACATACATACACACACACCACACACACACACGCACGCACCACACACACACCTTGACCTTTGACCTTTTGACGCCATCGATGCTACGGCAGAAGCCATAGCAACTTGTGCTGGGATTGCACTATTCAACAGCTTGCAAGGCTGAAGAATTGACCGTCACTATTCAGCCTGGTCTACACCATACAGCTATTTGAAGTGACTTTTTCTGGCACACACACACACACACACACACACACACACAGTTCACATGTGTGCACGGATTATGTCCATACCCTGTGGATACGCTTGTAGAACTGGCCTGAAAGCTGGCTGAGTGGGTGCTGTAGGGGACATTCACTGCTACAGCCAGATGATCTTCACAGCTACATCTGTATGATGTATATGACTGTACAGCCAGACGCTCTTCACATCTGTATGATTGTCACCAAGTGTGCTGGATAGCATATTGTCCTACCACGCTACATCTCGCGGGGGGGGGGGGGGCATTATTATGTCACTGTGACTGAGCAGCAGGGGCCCTAAGCAGTACAACACACGCACACAAGTTAGGTATTTGACGGAGTCTGTTGAGAGAGCTCAGAGAGCTATGTCTCTCTTGGGGGCATTGTGTGCACGGACAGAAGCAGAACACTCACACACGCACCCACGCACATTACTGTATTATACACACACACACCACCACACACATGCACACACATGTACACAGTGAGGAGTGTTGAATGTTTGATCATGATAATACCTGAGAAGACAGAGGTCCACCAACTGCAGCTCCATTTTCCATACTATTCCTACACGTCTCGAATCAAACGAAGCTCACACATCCAAACTCCAAAGGCCCACTTCGGCCAAGACTCCTTCCTTTTCACCTTTGTGAACGCGTTGAACCGACGTTGTTGTCCAACGTATTGTTGGCGCAACCAAAGATGCATCACATACTCGCACTCGTGTGCCAATTATTTCTGGTATATTCGCGAAGACATCAGAACATAGGGCGCTCTTCCGCAGCTATACGAACATTGCGCAGCTCTTCTACCACTCAGAAATTGCACCTACAGATTTCCACGTCGGGAAATCCCCATCACTATTCCGGGCGCGGGAATCTGTCATGTCACGATCACGTCGCTGAGATATGTGCCACGTGCACCAGTGTGCACGTGTGACGTGTCGACTAGCCGTCGTGTCGACTCGACTGTCGACTGATATGTACCAGATGTACAGTGCCATAAAAATTATGCGCATGGCGCCACTATACAGGTCAGTGTGCATTGTGGTCGTGATTCGTGACCCAGATCAGGCCAGACTCGCAGTCAGTATGCAGTCCCAGTCGAGTCCCAGGCCAGGAAGACAAAGCAGAAAGAAGAAGACAAAAGAGACCCAGATATCCACACTGCGTGCCCACAACTGTCCATGCATGTATCGTGCAGACACATGTACACCGCGTACCATGGTAGATCTAGCTACACGTCATAAACTAGACACAGTCACACAGTTGGTTGATTGCACAATGCAATGCACAATCCACGTCCACATGAATCATGTAATGATGTCAAGAGTACTCTTGATGATGCACATTATTGTAAAATTGTTGTATACAGTCAACTTCGCTTATAACGACACTCGGCGGGGCATCAGACAAGTGTCCTTATTCGCGAAGTGTCGTTATACCCGAAGTCCCATTATATGTGTCACGTGCACAGTTGGATGGGACTTTGCTCAGGGCATGAAAATTATGTCGTTATTCGCGAATTGTCGTTATATCCGGAGTTGTTATTAGCGAAGTTGACTGTACCAGGAGAATGCAGGGTGGTACCGGTACTAGTATCCTGGTACTGGTTCAGACCAGGGGCAGGGATATACATAGAAATGCATGTACCGGGTACTGGTAGAGTCTACATGCATTAGCATAAAAAAAGTACACTTTGTTCTTAACTTTGGCACTCCCTGGTTCAAGCTGCACTGTTCTGACAAATGCCTGGTTCAACATATAAGGGGGTTTAGGTTTTCGACTGCTACACCAAGGACACCTGGCCGGAGGCTGTGCAAGAGCAGCTCAAGCCAGTGTTCTTGGGCAGCGTTGTACAGGCTGTGACAGCAAATGTGTTACAGTCTTTCCAGTGATATCATGGAGTGGAGAGTTGGTAGAAGTGCACAGGGCATTGCAGACACACAGGGCATTGCAGACACACAAGGCAACTCCGTGCAAGTCTGGCCTGCATGGCCACACACTCCATACAAACGAGAATGTGTGCACAGACAGTGTACACAAAAACACACGCGCGCATGGGCACATAAACATACACCTCCATGTGTACACGTGGATACATGTACACACACACACGTGTGCGCGAGCACACACGTGTGCACGAGCACACACACACACACACACACACAGTGACGCACGCACACGCGAGCGCAAACACACACACACACACACACACACACACACACACACACACACACACACACATGTAAATTCACTGGCACAGCCACTCACTCCATGCACCAAACGCCTTCAAGTACAAGTAGCGCCTGTCAGTGGATCATAGATCAAAAACGTACCACTAGTATGTACATTGCACTAGTATAGCTGTGGCAATTCGGACAGCAATTCATGGTGGAAATCAGAAGACAGAATCCAAATATCTAATCTAGATAACCAAACAACGAAGCAGCGCCGGCATCACTATTTATTTATCTATTTTTTCCAAGCAATACATGGCTGGGGTAGTCAATGAGCACTTTGCGTGGCGATTGCAGGGGTTTTATAGCCAACCACGGCACTAGAAACTGTATGAGACAGCCAGCACGGCATGAACCTGTGGCTAGAGCACGGAGACAAGACACGCAGTGCTCACAGGCAAGATGAGAAAGTAGCGGAGAGAAAAGCAAGGTCGGGGATTGGCGGGAACCGGAGCAGAGGTCGACGGTACGAGTAACATATTCGGTCTATAAAAGGCGGATGGAGTAAGTCTTCGATAATGCAGTTAGAAAAGGAACAGTAGGTGTAATGGGTCAAATGTATACTCTGTATGGTTGAGAGAGAGAGAAGCAAATTGAGTGTGGTCTAGACGACTAGTGGACAAGTGTAAATTGAACCTGTACTACTTGATACTAAATTACTACACGTGCCCGCACATGTGTACACACTCGCACGCACACACACATACACACACACATACACACACACACACGCACACACCGAAAGGAGCGGCGGAATACAACTCACTCAACACTCCGGTCCGGGTAAGGGAAAGTCATAAAAGTCCTCAGGACAATGAGTAAGACAGGGCAGAGTGAAGAAATCACAATGCGCTAGGGTACTAGGGTAGATCTGGGGCAATCACAGATCATCCTGACGCCTTGCTGACCACAACACGCTTTACCCAGGTCTTGCCATCGTCCTGCAGCCACTCAAACAGCGTGCCCAGGGTGAGCGGCTCGTCCGGGAAGCGAATTGTACTTGAGCCAAATAACTGTGTCTGTATGGAGCACAAGACAACAGCACAAGACAGCACAAGACAGCACAAGACAGCACAAGACAGCAAAAGACAGCACAAGACAGCACAAGACAGCACAAGACAGCACAAGACAGCACAAGACAAGCTGAGATGAACATACTGGGATCAGCTAGGCTAAGGCAACCATCTAATATTATGATAGACCGTTGTCTAAGATCCTCAGGCTAAGACCGTTGTCTAAGATCCTCAGGCTGTGTAGAGTGCTCTATGTCCAGTGGACAGAGCCAGAAACACAATTCACAAACAGCAACAGTGCAATCAGGTTCTCTCTTGCCGTTACTTGGAGTTCCCCGTGTCTGAAAACACTCATCAGGCGGCATAACCCAGATTACTATTCAAAAAAACATGATGACATGTTATTATTATTATATATTCTTCTTTTGGTGAAAAAAAGGAGGACAAAATGTTACGAGTTATGACTAAGGGTGCGTTCTTAAATCCTCTCGGAAAAGTTGGAGACTCTCCGAAAAGTTCGAGAGCTGTTCTTATATCCTCTCCGAATTTTAGGAGGCTCTCCAAAGCTCTGCAAGCTCTCCAAGCTTCAGAGGTGGTTGAAACTTGGAGATTCCCGCGGTTTGGGATCAGCGCATGCGAACTACAGTCCATTTCAAAACTATAGACGCGTACCTAGGCAAAAACCGTTATGCCAGCATCTATACCACATAAAATCTGTGATCACTTTGTGCATAAATTTTTCCAAATTGGGCGTCTGTTATCCAATCCTTTAGAAACTATATGAGAGTAATTGTAGAGCGATCCTGAGCAATATTCCGAAAACTATTCTCAAAAAGGTCCAGCCAAATTTGAAATATTTCAAATTACTACGCGTCTATAGTTTTGAAATGCACTGTAGGCTAAAAGCTACGTGTTAATCATGAGTGTACGCATTTCCCTTTTCGCATACGCACAGCGCATACTATATTTGTGGCACTCAAGACCGCGGCCCCTTTGGCGCTTCATTTTGCTTGACATGGGCAAAATATCTCCGAATTCTTCGAGACCCGTTCCTGAATTATCCCAGTTTCTTCGACTTCTCTTTTCTTCTTCTCCTAGAAGCTAGAGAATATAAGAATGCACCCTAACTGTCCACCAACGTAACCAGATCTTATACAGTCAGCGAGTGCGACAAAATGGCACAAACTGACAAAGGAGTACTGAGACATTCGGCGACCTGACACCTAGCTCCAAAGTTGGTGGACAGTTAGTCATAACTCGTAACATTTCGTCCTCCTTTTTTCACCATAATTTACTTGGCTCACCATCCGAGTTAAACTATTCTTCTTTTACTAGGGAATTCCCAACAGGCGTCAGCGCCTTTCCACTCTGCTGTTCCACACCATGAATGCATACGTGTAAAACGATACACGGGGTATATGCGTGTGAATTCAAGGCTGCCAAGCTGAAGAGAACATACACATACACCTACCGGTATGCCTAGAAATAGAACAAAGAGGAGACACTAATTCGAAGTAGCATCTGTGACAACTGACAAGCCCACACACATGTAACTAGTTAGATGTACGCCCCCCCCCCCCTCTCTAACCATGCCCCCGTCGCTTCAGCTGATCTTGCTGATCGCTATTCTTAAAACAATCGTTGTCGCCTCGCCGCTTTATTAAAAAAATGTCTGTCTCGCTGTGTAAGTTGCACTCGACCATAATGGAATTACCTTTCTTTGCTACTAATAAAGGTGGAATGTTCTTGTGCTGCTGTATCAAGTGATCATGATGCACTTACCTCATATACGGCTAGCTGCTTCAGGAATGACGGGTTGGGATTGACAAATGGCCTAATGGTCTTTACGAAATTGTACGCCTAGCATACACACAAAGTGCACGCACGCACACAAACACATACACACAGGGCGTACTGATGATGTTGCAACGAGCTGATAGAAACACGGACGGGGGAATATGCTTTGCTGCGTCAGAACAGGAGTGTCGCATTACGGTACGGTAGTCACTGTATTTCAAAATACAGCGGAACTCAAATACTACGTGTACGCACCGTAGAGTTTTGTATTAAAGCCTGTCTCATATAGAAGCCTGTTTCGAATAGAATCCTGATTTTCAAGATACACTGTCGGTGCATAAGCCTGGCTTTAGTGCTCACATACATAGAAATACCTGTCTTGTATAGCAGCCTGCAAAATTTCCCCAAAAAGGTCATATAAGCCGCAGCTTTTATACACGACTTTACGGTACTCTGATAAGACACACACTCTTGCTTGGTACGGACATTGTGCGGAGCATGTGTGTATTGATCCATACTGAAGTAGGTTGGGGTAAGAAGTATCTGGGCCACTAAGTACACTTTCCTGTCCCCTATGCGGGTATGTCTCATCATAGTTCTACTGTACATGTAGTACCATGTACTTCAATAGTATGTTGACGCATTCAGTGTTTCAGCCAGGATGATTGGTCTTTTGAGGTACAGTGCCGGGTACCGTATTTCCCCGAATGTACTTTCTTGAAGTAAGTCGCAACTTTTTACACTAAATTTCAAGGGCAAAGATGGGGATGCGACTTGCAATTGAGTGTGACTTCCTTCTTGTGTGAATACATGCATATTGAACACAATATACGGCTGAGAGCTGAAAGTGATGGTGTGACTTATAACCAGGGAAACACGGTAAGTGCTTTCTACTGTATGTAACATGTACATGTATGCAGCTGTGGTGAATGAAATCCAACCCCATGGACATGGGGACTGCGGATGATGCACAGCCCTAGCACTGGGAGCATGGGGCCCATGCAGTGAATGCGACTCAGCAGGCTGGATTTCACTTGGCACGGGGTGTAGCGACTGCACGTCTGTGTCGTGGCCTACCTTGCGTAGTGACATGCGCCGTGACTTCATCAGGAAGAGAATGACAAACGCTGCAGAACGGCTGCAAAACAAGGAGAAGAAGGCAGGATTATGATGGTGAGGTCAAGCAATGTGAGGTGAGCTCAATAGAGTGTAGCTTTAGGTAGGCGTACAGGGCTGCATTGGCTAGAGTGCTGCATCAGACATTCCCCAGCTGCAAGGGGTAAGGCCCGCATAGCAAGGACAATATAAAACCAAATGGCACCTTCGATGAACCATGAAACGCAGGGGCAATGGTAGGGTTGGGGAATGATAGGGCTGGGGAGTGATAGGGCTGGGGAATGATACGCTGGGGAATGATACGGCTGGGGAGTGATAGGGCTGGAGAATGATAGGGCTGGGGAATGATAGGGCTGGGGAATGATAGGGTTGGGGAATGATAGGGCTGGGGAATGATAGGGCTGGGGAATGATAGAGCTGGGGAATGCTTTTACTGGGAATCATCGAGCTTTCACATGTTTTATGGGTAAGCGATTATGACTCATGAGCCAACACCTACCTCATTCCCATTTTGCAGTGAATAAGAATGCGGCTTCCATCATTGGACATAGCCTCTTCAATGAATGCCAACGCTGGTTCAAAATACTGTTCAATGTCCGATAGCAAGTCATCTTCAACTTCACACTGTAGGTACTGTGAACAGGGATGGGAGAATGCACCAGAGACACATACACACACATGCATGCACACACACGCATGCACACACACACACACACACACACACACACACGCACGCACGCACACACACACACACACACATCCATAATATTATGCACCAATGAACATCCACCGTCAAGATAACTACAAAATTAATATCTAGTCAACCATACTGAGATACAGTTTATCACAATGCATCTCTTCTTCTTACTCGGACCTCAATTCCCTCATATCCCTCACACACACACACACACACACACACACACACACACACACACACACACACACACACACACACACACACACACACACACACACACACACACACACACACACACACACACACACACACACACACACACACACACACACACACACACACACACACACACACACACACACACACCATGTATCATGACACACACCGAGAGTCATATAGACACAGACACGCACACACATATGCACATACGCAGCCTGTCATTGATACCACTGAAACAACACACGTCAAGTCCTGCTCACCTTAAGTTCACCCTGGAACACGGACTCACATGCGTTGGTAGCATTCAGAACGTGAGTGATTCCCAGCAAGTCGATACACTGGCGATTCGCCGCTGCATTGAAACTCCCTAAATACATGAAGTCCTGTATGGGCACAGAGCATGGCAGATACATCATAGCGTGTGGGAGATAACATGAGGTTACAGGCTACAGCCCAGTGAAATACATGTACACGTACATCAAGACATATACATTATACATATCATCATTTGAAGTAACCGTATCAACCCGAATGGCGCTAAGTTCGCATCTTACATGTACCTTTTATTGAAAATTTCTGCACATCACATCTTTTTTGAGATCCTAGTCACCTACCCCCACTACCGACAGTGCTGTGTCGGATGATTGGTTAAAAATACCAGGTAACTCGGACGGTTGCAACCGCAGCAAATCTCATAGCCATAGTCAGCTTTGAGTAAAGGAAACAGTCAATAGGACCAGATGGATCGACATACCATGAATAATATATTGAATTTATCACTTATGAAATATCCCCTCGTCGCTTAATCAAGTCATGCCAGTGCTTTCCACTCCATTTTGAGATTGGAAAATAAACCAAAGAGTAGCAAAGACCCGCAGACCCATGGACCCGCAGACCCACAAACCCGCAGACCCACGGACCCAAAGACCTACACACCCAGAGACTCAAATGTCCAAACACCCACACATTCACAGACTCTAAAACAAAATACCACAGGGAACAAAAGCAATACAATACATTAGTATTATGAAGCAGAATACAGGACTACATGACTGTATTACCTCTACAATTTCATTCGGGAACTGAACGTCAGCGAATGAGTCGGTGCCTTTCACTAAGTATGGCCGAGTGTCCATGATCAATTCTATACCACCCTGTTATGGGGAAACACCCGCAGAAAACACACGCACGCACGCACGCACGCACACACACACACACACACACACAGCAGAACAGTACTACTGTGACGGTGGCCGGACAATACACTGTATGTTGTGCAATGTGATGCAATGGCATGGGACACATGCATGTCGCAGCAATGAAATACACAAGTAAGTCACAAGTTGAGTAACGTTCCCTCTCACATCCTCTCAGTCACTTTTCACTCCTCCCATTGCTTCCAGGGGATAGATGAGATTTAAAAAAAAGACTGGTCGAGGGAGAGGGAGAGAGAGATAGAGATAGATAGATAGATAGATAGATAGAGAGAGAGAGAGAAAGGGAGAGAGAGATAGAGATAGATAGATAGATAGATAGATAGATAGAGAGAGAGAGAGAGAGAGAGAGAGAGAGAGAGAGAGAGAGAGAGAGAGAGAGAGAGAGAGAGAGAGAGAGAGGAGAGAGAGAGAGAGAGAGAGAGAGAGAATGCCAAGAAGGGGAGAGAATAACAGAGGAGTGTATATCCATAGCACTCCTACCTCAACAAGCAGGATGTCCTTGGTGATTTTCTCTGTATGAAAGACGTTGAAGAAGACACAGACACAAATTCACACAAGAAAAGACGTTTGTGTGCCACTGATGAGACCTAATAAGGTCGAAACAGCTAGCTGTTCGAAGATTGAGTAAGAAAAATACGGTGAGGGAGGGGGGCATTAGTGATCAAGTGACAAAAACTCACGAGACAAGTACATACTAAACTCTAGAACTAGTAGAAGTTTAGAGAGTCTGCGAACTACGTGTGCTAAAGAAAGAAGACTCCACCTTACTCTCAGAAAGCAGACACTCGGCAAATGAGACGACTAGCTCACGACTTGACATGACTGCACCGTCCTAGCGACATGACGGTGATCAGGACAGTGCGGTGCGGTGTGGCGGGGTGACAGTGGACACGTGCACACACAATACGTGTATGTGTAGATACACACACATACACATACACACACATGCACACACACACACACATGCACACACACATGCACACACACACACACACACACATGTACACACATACACACACACACACACACACACACACACACACACAAATATTCGCACACAGACAGACAGAACATGAGCTGGCAGCGGCAGAATGGCAGGGTGGAGGTGACTATGACCCAAGACCTGACAAAACAAATGTTCAGTAATGAAACGTCACCATATTCTCCCAGTGGCTGTCACTTGCAAGTCTTCAAAGGTCTTTTTTCTATGAATGAAGTGTCAATAATACATGTTGCCAGTACATGTACAGCCAAATCAAATCAGGGAAAAGGTAGAGAACATGTTCTGGAATATTCGCAGAGTGTCGTATCGGATTCTCGGCTGCTTTTCAGTACCAGGTTTGATCTAGCTTGTGCTCACTTCAGACCATGCCCATACTGAAATGCTACAGGAACGTGGCGGAACAGCATATGGAAATCGCCCGTAAGAGGCGTTCGTAGAAACACAGAGATTTAGAGACTTAGAGTATGTGTGTGTGTGTGCACGCGCATTTGTGTGTGTGTGTGTGTGTATGTGTGCATGTGTGTACCTCCACACGCGGGAGCACGTACGTGCAAGTGCATGACAGGCAAAAAAAGAGGAAACGAATGAATGATAAAGCGCACACAGTACCCTGCCAAGCCCCTGCAAAGTATACTTACATCATCGTCATCATCACTCGTACCCGTTACGGCACAAGCGGCAGCAGCGGCAGCAACAGCAGGTGCAGCATCATCACTAGCACGATCGGCACGAGGCAGTGAGTTATCCCCACCAGCATACACAATCACTTCGCAATACGGCCGTAAGCGGAATCGCCGGTCGTGGATGTCAGACACATGATTCAGTATCGCTGTCGGGCTGCTGAAGTCCTCATTCTCCTCAGCAAACTGGAGGAAATGATGAGTATTTGAGCACAAAACACAACTGCAGTGAATGTGGTGATCATTGCAACCTTCGCTCTACTTATTCTGAGGCCAGAAGGAAGTTGGGTGCTAATGGGAGCTGCGCCGACACAAAGATACAGTGACAACCCCCCCACACATACACACAAAACTGACCTGTAACGCCCTGTTCCAATCAATGTTGAGCGCACTGCGCACATGATATCTGTAGAGTATGGTGATGCACATACACAAACACACACAGACACACATGCACAAACACACACAGACACACATGCACAAACACACACAGACACACATGCACAAACACACACACACAGACACACACACACACATGCACAAACACAGACACACACAGACACACACAGACACACACAGACACACATGCACAAACACACACACACACACAAACAAACATGCACATGCACAAACACACATGCACAAACAGTGTCAAACACACATTCCACTGTTCATCTGACAACACCGGGGTGCGCTAATTCACAAACTACATTGTTCCAGTAGTGCAGTGTGTGAAGACACAGCAAGTAAACTAGTTAGTGAGTCCGGCAAATGATCAAGAAAGCGTTGATGTGCGCCAACAGCCGTGCTCAGCGGTATGCACAACACACACACACACACACACACACACACACACACACACACACACACACACACACACACACACACACACACACACACACACACTGTGGCCCACTCACTTGTCAAAGCACTCCCTCTTCTGAAGATCTACTAGCATCATATTGCTGCCAAACTGTAGCCTGTAAAGCACAACACAACACACACGCATACACCAACACAAAACTATTAAACTGTAACACAGCAACACATCATCAAGGAATAAAGTGGTGTGCGTGGAGAGAGAGAGAGGGGAGGGGGGGGGGGGGGATTGGCAAGGAGTAGGGAAGGAAATTAAGACATTCCTTCTGATAGCAGCCCTGGTGACAATAGCTCTTCAATAGCACTGCCCTGGCTCTTTCCCAGAGTTTTTAAACTTCATCGTCATGCTGCTGTGTGTGTGTGCGTGTGTGTGTGCGTGCGCGCGCGCGTGTGTGTGGGTGTGTGCGCGTGTGTGCGTGTGTCTGTGGAGTGCAGCATCTGCTATGTTGAAAGCAGTCTCATGGTGGCCCACTACCCCAGAGTAATTGTGATTGCATAGCACCCACTACCACAGTCAACCTTGCGAATACCGACCCTGGATCATTCATCAGAAAAGGGTCGATATTTGCAAGTTGTCGTTATTCGTGACGTTGAAAGCATGCCGTCAAATGGCAACTAGATCTGAAGATTGTGTCGTTATTCACGAGCCGTTGTTGTACCTGAGGTCATTATTCAGGAGCTTGACTGTAACTACAGTCCTGCTCATGAAATCCAGTCGTGTCACCCAAGTTTGCGCCTTGCATCATTCCGCAGCCCAGTGTTGGCAGGTCTAGGGCCGCGCATCGCCGGGCGCGTACTTGAGTGACTTGACTGGATTTCATTGAACAGCACTGTAGCTTTAAGCTAGATGGGTAACAGGCTGACAGCGAAATGCCCGCATGCAGACGGAATGTACACTGAAATCGGTGGCATAAGGAAGTACTCAGAGTGACAGGTGCAGTGCACTACACATACAGCGCCACCCGTGTTATAGCTAATGTCAAGAGTCCATAATCCAAGAGTATGCAACTGTGATCTCTTTTCTATGGGCCAACCGCGCGGCGCGCTGACTTCATTACATCATTCAGCTGCAGTCCGCGCACTGCGGAAAATCAAACACCGCACTTTCCCTCTAGTTTGAAATGAACTTTCGTACGGAACTGGAGTTCACGCGCCAGAATTCAGAGATTGTGTAGGTACTGGAACGAATCGAGCAAAAACGGATGGGCTCGTGCGAGAAATTGAGAGTTTGAATGCATGCTTTCAGAGCGTGATGAAGGCAAGTTACGTAATGAAGGCAGCGCGCCACGCATGCACCCATAATCACAGTTGCATACTCTTGGGTTATGGACTCTTGCTAATGTACTATAAAGGGATAAGAGTCTAGACGAACAATGACACTACATCATGTATGAAACTTCACTCCAACACTCCAAGAACGGTCTCTTCACAGCGAATCAAATCAATTTATATATTCCACCAATTTTTCGGGCCTGGCCCATCATCAGGGTCCAAACGTAAATAACGAAGACCCAGAGCATAGCACAGGTACTTAATGACACTGCAGTGTTGCTACGGGTATCGCGCTCACTTGTTGAAAAGATCTGTGTTCGATATCCAGACGATGGCAGGCGCAGGGATGGCACCCGAGCTGCCAGCATGCACCTGGCGCATCGGCACAGCGCCTGCACCACCACCGCTTGCCATTGCAAAGTAGTAAGAAAGCACTAGCAGTCACTGTGCACCATGGGCCACCAACACCACAGTACTCCCCTGTGAGCAGTGCAAGACAATCATATAAAAGATTCACAGTAGAATGAGAAAAAAGCAGCACAAGTGTCGAATAATTTGGAAAATAATTTGAAGACTGCACATAAACACCTCCATATACAGGCATAGACGGTAATACGAAGTACTAGCAATCAACACACGCCAAATATCACATGCTCTATCTAGCTGCAAGCAATGCTCTGCCCTACCAGGCAAACCCGTACTGTCTTTTCTCAACAAGATTGCCAGGGGAGTCCAAAGGGAATAAACATCGAGTCTTAATCCAGAAAGCCATCGCTGCGTCATTGACTACGCCTCATGCGCAAACTGGCGCACGGGCCTGACAAGCAAGATATCGCCACCGATCGACTAGGCGCTGCATGTGAACTTCTGGCAGTGGTGAGAGGAGAGAGAGAGAGAGAGAGAGAGAGAGAGAGAGAGAGAGAGAGAGAGAGAGAGAGAGAGAGAGAGAGAGAGAGAGAGAGAGAGAGAGAGAGAGAGAGAGAGAGAGAGAGAGAGAGAGAGAGATTCACAGCATGAAAAGGTAGGTGTGTGTGCGTGGGTGTTTGTGCGCACTTTTTGCCGACGATGCTGCAGTCTTCTCCACCACTCAGCGAGACTTCGAGTCGTCCACGACCAAGTTTACCTCGTGTGCTTCTCAATGGGGTTTGACTGTCTGCGTGGCCAAAACCAAAGGCGAAGGTAAACACTCTGGCAAATGCGCCAATGGCATTGGATGGTGGTGCCATTGATTCTGTGGAATCGTTTTCGTATCTTGGCAGTGATCCTGGTCACAGCACCATGTCGAGAACGGTAGGGGAAGACAGACTCATCAGACTCATTCTCATACCACAGTTTCCTTTCTAAAGACTTCACCTTCCCATAATCAAAAACCTAGCCAGCAAGGAGGAGCAAGCACCAACGCTTCATACCGCAAGCCTGGTGACTGGTGGCAGCGATCGTGCTACTGACCAACCTAGTCCACACACCATTCCATCTGGTCTCGGCAGCGTGCTTACGAGAGCAAGCAGTTTGAGGAAGGTCCTGAGAATCACTGCTCTGTGCATGAAGTTCCTGAAGAAACTGCGTCCCAACTCACCACGTCTCTCTCAGATCAGCAACAGCTACGACATCGTGTCACAAGACATACAGGCTGCGCGAGATTGGTGGACTCGAATGGTACAACTCGAGGCCTTCCCTGACATCTTCAAAGCTATCAAGACCAATGCCAAGCACAGTTCAGTTGCTAACCTTGGTGTTGTGATCGACGACAACGGCATACTGCGATGCGCCGGAAGACTGAGCAACGCTGAACTACCAACTGACCAGAAACTACCGAAGCTGCTACCAACGTATCACGCGTTCACGAAGCATGTCATCAGCGAAGTCCATGGACGGCTTCTGCATGCAGGTGTTCGACACACCCTGGCCCAGACAAGGCAAGAGTTCTGGATCATACGTGGCCGTGCTATCGTTCGCCGTATCCTGGATCAGTGCTCGGTTTGCCGAAGACACGAAGGGCGTCCGTTCAAGTTGCCGTCCATGCCCCCATGGCCCAAGGAACGGATTACCAGAGCACTTCCATTCACGTACGTTGGTCTTGACTACCTCGGACCGCTATTGATCCGCACCGGCACAGAGAAAGGCAAGGTATGGATCAACCTGGTAACCTGCCTAACCACACGAGCTGTACACCTGGACATAGTCTCTGGCCTATCTGCAGCAGCCTTCTTGAACAGCATGAGACGGTTCGCGGCGAGACGAGGCAAGCCAAAGTCTATTGTGTGTGACAACGCACCCCAGTTCAAGTTGGTACGCTCTGTCCTGGACGATCATCTGAAGCTGATTCTTGCCAACCCAGACCTGCTGTCGTATCTCTCAACGGAGAATATCGAATGGAGCTTCACAACAGAGTTTGCGCCATGGAAGGGCGGTGTGTACGAGAGGCTGGTGAGCATTGTCAAGAGAGCCTTGAGGAAGAGTCTTGGAAGGTGCCTCCTGACTCTAGACCAGCTCGCAACCCTGACAGCCGAAGTGGAAGGCATGATCAATACGAGGCCGCTTACATATGTTGACGACGACGATGTGTCCTCATTCTCACCCCTGACACCGTCACATTTCCTCTGTGGAGGAGGAACGGCAACCGGTTTTCAGACGGACAGCGACGAGGAGGACGGTCCGGAGACACCAGCAGCCAAGGTCACGAGGATGTGGAAACGGCAACAGATACAACTGGATGTAGCATGGAAGGTGTGGGAAGATGAATACCTCCCTGCTCTGCGCGAAGCATCAATGAGTCAACACCGACAGTCACGGAGTAGCATCTCTCGGACACCAACAGTCGGAGAAGTGGTCGTAATCCAAGAGACCGGCCAGCCACGTGGAAGTTGGAGACTCGGCGGAGTGGTAGAAATCTTCCCTGGAGTCGATGGCCAAGTCAGAGCTGTCAAGCTGAAGACGGCTAAATCGAAGGCAGTGTTGTCGAGACCGATCAGCAAGCTCTATCCGCTCGAGCTGCACGTTGTGGATGATGTCGGAGCAGTGGAGGCTGGTGATATGGAACACCGCCCGGCACCGGCGACGGCTATGGAACAGGCAATAGCGGACGAAGCTGCCCCAACCATGTTCCAGCCTAGGCGGGCAAATCGCAAAGCAGCAGAGAAGGCCCGTGAGCGTATCGCAGAGTGGGTAAGATAACTTTCGTTGTCGGGAATGTCATGAATGTCACCACATCATGAAGACTACTTCACATCAATTTGAGGTTGCAAGTATAGACTCCCGCATTGCATGATCATATCGTAATTAATTAACAGTCAGTCCAACTTGCCATAACATTTTATTATCATATTCCAAATACATTTGAGTTGGGACTTACGATGTCCAGCGACGACTCTGATTACCCAGCTGATGGCACGCGTACATTGTGAATCCGAGTATTCCCAATGTCGCCTCCATCTCATCATATAATTATACTCTCCTGCATGTTTGTCTCTGCTGCTCATCACAAAATACTTAAATCTGAACTCATTTCTTCTTCTCTGAATGCACTCGTTGCTGCCGAGATTTGTTTTCTTGTAGTTATATCATTGCATTCCGCATAATCCGCGCTTGCATGATACAGCCCGGCTGCACACCCGCGCGCAAGCCCCAATGTTCTGCATGTCACGGGCTGGTGACTGCATTTTCGGCACTGCGCTGCGCTACGTTTATAATAATTATGCATATGATTTCCGTCAGGCTGGCTGCGCCCTTGGCGGGCCAGTGTTTTTTGCGAGTTTTTTGTTGTTGTTGGCTAGGTTTTTGATTATGGGAAGGTGAAGTCTTTAGAAAGGAAACTGTGGTATGAGAATGAGTCTGATGAGTCTGTCTTCCCCTACCGTTCTCGACAAGTGCCATACACCGCGATGGTGTGTCTTCCCACCACATGCAGGCCCGCACTGGAAAAGCACCAAAAGCCTTTGGTACCTTGAAGCAAGCCGTGTTCGAGAACCGGTCACTGAGTCTGCAGTGTCGTCATTGCGTGCATGTTGCCGTGGTGCTATCTACCCTCCTGTACGGGGCGGAGACCTGGACAACGAAGGCTCCGGAACTACGACATCTCAACCTCTTCCACCATCAGTGTATCAGAGCTATAGTCGGAGTGTCGCGACGGAAGCAATGGGAGACACAAGTAACGTCCTCGGCCCTCGCAAAGACCCTAGGAGTGCCTGAGGACATTGGTCTCATCATACGGGAACGGCGTTTGCGCTGGCTTGGACACGTGGCACGGATGGAAGATCACCGGTTGCCAATGTGTGTTCTCTTCGGTGAACTGCCTGCCCCACACCCAGCACATGGTCCACGCAAGAGGTGGAAAGACGTCGTTGTGGATGACTTCGCGTCGGTTGAGCCACCGGTACCAACACGTGGATGGTATGATGCAGCCCAGAACCGTCCGGAGTGGCGTACCATTGCCCGTCGACCACCCAAGGCACCCTCTGCTGCTAGCTACAGTTGCGCCTGCGACCGCATGTTCAGTCGAAGTGGCGACCTGAAACGGCATCAGTCATTCTGTCATGGACTGGAGAAATAACAATGCGCTATGATTGCTACGCAATGGGCAAGTTCAAGGTGTGTGTGTGTGTGTGTTTACGCGCGCACGCGCGCGTGCGTGTGTATGTGTGTGTGTTTACGCGCGCGCGCGTGCGTGTGTGTATATACATGTGTATATGTGTGCGTGCGCATGCGTACGTGCACAGTCCTAGATAAGTAGTCATCGCGTTGCTCGACACTTCAGGTGAAGAGGTTCGTTACCATGCCGTTGCGGTGCTGCTAAGCACATTACACCGGCTTTCTGCTACTTGTGCGCACACCTTCATACGCTGTAAACATTGGACTGGATGGACAATTCTAGCTTTAGTTCCTATGTACCCACGGATGCCTGATGGGAAGGGGCCAAGAAGCCTGTGGACAAAACTTGACTTCGTAGGTGTAATGAAACTAGCAACTATGTTGCTCTGCGTGATACTGAGCAAATGAGGAAACTGACCTTGCTCTAGATCCTGAATAGCTACAGTACAGCACCAGCTCCAGCAGAGGAATATCGTAGTCAAGGTGAGAACTGGTTCTCCGGATAATACTACCACTGGAAAGATCAGTTCCTAAACTAAAGCCTATCTTTGTCGAGCTCGATTTCTGTGCATAAAAAAAGTTATATCAACTGTGTGTGACTAGCTTGTCAACGGCCACCAGCGTCTAGCCGTGAGGTACATGTACAGACAGCAATCACGTAGCAAACACTTGAAGCAGATCGAATCGACACAACAAAGACGTCGGTCTGAACAAGAAAATGAAGAAGACATCGATATTTTGAGGTCTTTTAGTTTTGAGTTTTCTGCTGGTGACGTATGTCACGACTCATTGGTAAGCTTAGTCATTGGTCACCAATCATGACGTCAGTCTACTGTGCATCATGACGTATTGTTTTTCGCGGCTTGTTTTTCCACACTTTTTTGGTTGCCTTGGTACCATCAAGAGTTTATCTACTCTTGGTACCATGTACCATGCAATGGCATGCATGGTGGCGCGTGACAAGAAAAAGTGAATCTACAGCAAAAAATATCTTTCAAATGAGCCTGAAGAAAGCCTAGAAAGGTGACTAGAAATTGTAATTGAAGGAAGTTTCTAATAGCCATGATTGCCTGATCTCACCATGGTGGAGAGGATACCCACCCGTATTAGATCCTGGGGCGGCCGACCCCTAACACCCAAACCCAAGCCCTACGTTCCGTATGTTCCGAAGCTCGCCCATCCCAGGAGTTTTAGGGACAGTCGTATCAAAACGAAGGACCTGCTCAAGAATATCATCAAGTATGAGCGAATTATCACGACATACCACAACGCCCTCGTGACGAAGCACTGGGGCGAGAAGCTGATTGACAAGGTAAAGAATGGCGAATGGGACGCAATGAGAGAAGCAAAGATAATTATCAATGAGGGTGAAACGATTGAGAAGCTGTGTCTGGAGTTACCGGTGCGCTATTTGAGGCAAGATGGTGATTACATCGACATTTATCGAATACCCAATCGGCTGAGGGATGGCGCTCGGATGGCGATCGTAGAGCTTCAAGGAAATCCCTATCCCTCGCTATATCCAGCTCTAGGCTTGGGCGCTGAGCCAGACGCAGCGGAGGTGAAGGAGAAAGCACCGGACAGGCTGGATGCGCCGATGAAGTGGAAGTTTGTGGAGTACCCCGATGATCCACTGCCAGAGGGTGTGCCGAAAATCTCAGCCGATCAACTAGATCAGATGCCGCCACGGACATCAAGGAGGAAAAGAAGGCCAAATCCTATGATGCAGGAACAGCATGCTGGTCTTGTGAAGGAGCACTTTGAAGGGCGCGAGGATTACTTCAAGCAGCTGATGATGTCGAAGAAGGAGCGAGATGCAGTGTTGGCAAAGCGTGCCCGGGAAGCTGAGGTATCCATGCCTTGGCTGCACCGCAGAGCCTGGGACATACAGGGCATCAAAACTGTCGCTGACTTTAATGAATTCATTGCCATGGTGGACGAGCGACGCGAGAAAGTGTTGGCCGCTCGCAAACGCCAGGCAGAGGAGGATGCTGCAGCTGCAACAAGCTCCCAAGGTGAAGACGGCACAGCAGTATGATGTCACTGTGACGTCATTGCTCTGGTTATACTGCTAGCAGTATATACAGAACAGTGATATCATCACTCTGGTCAGTGGCTGCCCGTTTTAACACCATCCCCACCTAACTTGCCATGCTCAGTGTGTGAGTGTTTGTGTGTGTGTGTGTGTGTATGTGTGTGTGTGTGTGTGTGTGTGTGTGTGTGTGTGTGTGTGTGTGTGTGTGTGTGTGTGTGTGTGTGTGTGTGTGACCAACTTGAGCAGCTTCCCAGCCCTTAGCAGTTTGTAAATACAGATAACTAACTATTGCTGGCTATTGCTCCACCCTTTAATTTAAGTTTGATGCAATGTATCATGAAATACAGCCATCCATACTGTACAGACATGTACGCCCGATACTTCTTCCATGATCAGGATAATGATGATGATGATGATGATGATGATGATAAATGGGCAAAGTAACATTGTCGTGCGAGATTTAGTATTGCCCGGCAATGGTAATATATGTACTGTAAAGTACCGCGAGAGTGTCCCACAATCTCCTCCTTTCGTGGAGATGGTGTCCTGTCTGTAGCCATACCAGTGTGGGTCATACGATACGAACATTGTACGCACATTGCACTTTGTGCAGTCCATCAGTACTCAATTTACATTCGAGCGGATGCGAGCTCCTCACAAAAGCCTGCTAAGTGTGACCTTAGTACGGAAGGCGCTCACACCGTACAAACTTCGTTGCACTCTGCCATACGATTTTCCTTTCCCTGGCTGTAAAATCAAGGTGGGGCGCTCTCGCGGTACTTTACGGTACATGTACGTTTATATATCGTGGTGAATGGGGTCGGCCAGAAACCACATGTGGGGAAGTTTGGACTACCGTAAAGTCTTGTATAAAAGCCGCACTTGAATAGAAGCCGCCCTCGAATAGAAGCCGCAATTTTGGGCCCATCAAATCACACATAAGCCTGGTGTTGACATACATAGAAATACCTATCTTGTATTGAAGCCTGCAAATTTTCACCAAGAAAGTCATAGAAGCCGCGGCTTTTATACAAGACTTTACGGTAAATTAAATGCCCCGGTATATGCACAAGCATTTTCATGTCTGGAGTTGAGTATTGGAGAACAGCTGGGTGTAATAAACTGCATGGGGTAAAAGAAGCTCCGAATACTTTAGCTGTTTAGATGCTGCAGGGGCACTATAACTACTCCCTCAGCCTGGTACGAAGTATGCTAATAGTAATCCGCTGCCAATTACGACGCACCTCCCGTACTTGCATGAACTGTGTGAATTGATGGATTTGTATCAGAAAGTTGATAATCCCGGAGTCATGAAAGATATTGGCATTTTCACGACTCCTGGCTTGTCCCTCTGCCTCCGTCTAGCTTACTTTGAACCAGGGAGTCGTAAAATACGGTATTTTACGACTCCCTGCTTTGAACCAGCTAGTCACTGGAGGTCGTCCATCGAATACCACTCCCTGCTGCAGATAACATAGTGACATTGCATTTGTGACACATCCTGTACTAATTATAAGTAGGAGATCTCTGGACTGGATAAAGAACGTGCAGACGTGGAGGTAGTTGTACACTCGTGACCATGACTCATGGGATCATCCGATGTGCGCACAACTATACTAATACAGTCAACTTTGCGGGGCATCAGAAAGGTGTCGTTGTTCGCGAAGTGTCGTTACACCTGAAGTCTCATTCTATGTATACAGGTAGAATGGACTTTGCTCTGGGCATGGAAATTCTGTCGTTATTCGCGAATTGTCGTTATTAGCGAAGTTGACTGTGCTGGGTAAAGAATGCAATGCCGCTGCAGGAGTGTCAGAATGTATCCCGCACACGTACGCGTTAGCACGTGCAGACAAGCACACAGACAGTTGATGGGCAACAGCAGGTCGGGACAAACAACTTGAGAGCACAGACTGAGCTGCTCAGCTGTAGGTTATCTGATTCTAGTCAGCAGTTAGCACAACAACACGTGACCAATGATCAACACTAGCCAGGAAAATAATAGAACAGCAGGCGAGACAGCAAAAAGCTAGAAAGGTAAGACTCTGTACGCAATGTACATGAAAGGGAGGAGCACTGGAAAACAGGCATAGTCGTAACTAACTACATGTACTAAACTTCGTCATACAAAAAAACCCAGCCATCACACCATTACATTATCATCGAGTATCTCCATGGAAAGAGAAGCGTACAAAATTGACAACGAAGACATGCACGCACGCGCAGAAACGCAGGCTACTCTAAAAAAGGGCTAACGCGAGCACGTCCAGCAGAACAGCTAGAGATGGCAAGTCAATCACGAACATGGGGACACGGTACCTTAGCAAGCATGCACCATGTACATGTATATCAGACAGTCCAATGCCGGCTGCAGTACAAAACATGTAAGCCTACCTACTTGACAGCCTGCTATCGGCTGGTTCTGGTTCTGGTTGAGAATGCGAATAAAGTCAGTATCTAGAGACGAGGACGACACGAGACAAGTACGGAAATCGTACGAAAACGGTAAGTTTGAGAAATAGAGCCGTTCATGCTCAGACTGGAATAGGCCGGGCGGCGAGCAGCACGAGTAGCGACAGCAATGATGCAAAATAGTTTGCAAATACGCCGGGAGTTAAGACACGGACACACACACATGCACAGACGCACGCGCAAACACACACACACTCAGACACACACACAGAGTGTTGAATCATGGCCAGGGCAACGAGGCTCTCTGGCAGCAACACACACACACACACACACACACACACACACAATACTCACAAGGGAATACCAATTGTGCTGTTACTGAGCAGCACACCACAGAGCACCATGTTCAACACTGCAGTCAATGCTACAGTCGACTATCATTACTAGTAGTCGTGTGAATGACGAACTTAGGTGACCTGCTAGTGCGTTCTCCACTGACCTTCTCACAAATATATTCGAGGTGAGTTTTATGGAGGAGTATACGACCGCAAGATGGCCAGTCACCACACAACTTCTCCAGCCGGCCGGTTAAAATTGGTGTAGTAGATCTACTAGTGACGGTGATAGGTGGCAGTGGAGGTGGAGGCAGAGCATGTAGCTGGACAGCTGACTAACGCGAGCACAGCGGACAGTGCTTTACAGTGCAGTGCTGTTGAGTAGTGCTGTGCCGAGCAACAGCTCAACACCAAACGGGAACAATCGGCGCCTTTCGTCACCAGGAAGAGCCACCAATCAAGTGCACAAGTGTTACGAGGGACCATACCGGATGATTGTGCAAGTCAGCGCTGCGGCAAGTCGCCATGTTGCCCGCTGAACACGCCAGTGCATAACAAAAGGAAGGGAGAGATGATGGGCTGGGGACTACAGAGCACCCACACCGGTCACGGTGTAGCTAACTAGTAGAGAGAAGTCAAACTAACAACCAGCACATCGTGCTAGGAAGCTGTGCGGAACGGAATGTCCCAAAACCAGTTTGATATGCCAAACCCTGCATGGAGAACAGATCAGAACAAAAAAGTGTCAGAACATAGATACGCTGTAGCATGCCATTACGAAAACGACAACTCGGCAAGCGAAGTACTGATTCATAGAAATACCAGCCAGGTTCACTACGGGCAAGCAGGAGGTGGGGGGTGGGGATTGTGCTGCAAGAGTCATGTCTTGTCCAAAGCATGCTCGTGCAAGGTGTTCAAAAAGTACAATGAACAACCAATGCCAAGTACATACTAGTATTCAAGGGTGGATGATTCACTTGTCCACACACAGGCCAGTCCCCACTAACAGTGTTCATATATCTAAAGACACACTGCATAGGCTGCATACTAGCGATGATAGCGACGCTACAGTAGAAGCCATCGCAAACTGTGCTGGGATTGCACCATTTGCACCACAGTTTGCAAGGCTGAAGAATTGACCGCCACTATTCAGCCTGGTCTACACCACTCAGCTATTTGAAGTGGCTTTCTCTGGCCGGTGAATCCTTGCTTTTTGGTCTTTCTTCATTTTTTCCCGCACCCACATCACACCGCTAGCTGCAGACTGGCACAACCTCTCTGTGCGGCCACGGCTCCACTGACCTGCTTTGTGATTGACAAAGTGGTGGCGCACGTGGTACGACTTTAGCCGATGGAAGTAGGTGCCTCGGCGTGGCTCGCCATGGTGCAGGTAGTAATGTGTCAAGTCGTAGCACACGTAACCAAACAAGCCACCAGCCGTTAACGCCTGTGTGGCACTCAGCGAGAACATCAGCCTCAGCACCCAGTAGAAGAAGGCGGCGATCATGGACGCTGGTACTGGCGGAAACACCAGCCGCATGGTCTCAAAGGGCACCTGGTGGTCACACACACACACACACACACACACACACACACACACACACACACACACACACACACACACACACACACATGCATACAGACAGACACACGCATACATGCACACAGCACACAAACCCACATACACACACAGAAATGATTGTATTAATGGTGAACAGCACACGCGACTATGAGTTCCTCGGCACTGAGAAAAGCAGGTAGAGGCAAACACCGGTACACAGAATACTTCCGAAGAAAGGACAGCAGGCAGATCTGACAAAGCAGCACACGGGGGTTGACGACTGTTTTGCTTTTGACCAATATTTTCATTCGCGTAATATTCTCCTCAAATTTTCTGCATGCGTAGATACCGGCAGGGACTTCAGAAAAGCAGAGACACAGAGGTGACAGAACGACAACACTGCAATGTACTGTCGCCGCGTTGCTATTTCACAAAGAGGCATCACAGTTGCAAAAGAAGTTTGTCAGGCCAAAAGAATATTTCAGCAGTCAGGACTTTCATCACTCATTAGGCACGACTCCGAATAGCTTGGCTCTGCCGGAGCATTCCCTCACACACACACACACGCTCTCTCTCTGTCTGTCTGTCTGTCTGTCTGTCTGTCTCTCTAACACTGCTATACCGCAGTGTTCAGGGCAATACGGACAACCCAAGTCACGACCACACATCGAAAACTACTGCTCGCTTGAAGACTGTATAAAGTGTATTCACAAACAACAACAAATCTGAAAACTGAAAAAGGAAAAACTAAACAAAAAAGCCACGAGGTCCGCTCGGCTCCTCGCGCACCAAGACCATCTACGAAAATGGAGGCATCGCAGTTCGCCTTCAAGGAAACAGCAACTATTGCAGCGAAGCGGTGAAAACTGCAAGAAAGCGAAAGCCATAGATCACGGACACAACAGAAAAAGCCTGTACCAAAGAAAGCGCATCGCTAGCCGCGCAGCATTGTACACACACAGCGCACAGTTCACTGTACATTTGGCAAAAAAACATAAAAGAAAATCAAGACAGTTCAAAACGCAAAAAATACATGTCCACGTCATGTTCAAGGAAATTCAAACGAAGAGAAAAAGAGAGTAGAGAAGTTTAGAGAAGCACAAGAACGAAGAAATGGAGAAGAGAAACGTTCTTATGATGAAGAGTAGAGAGAAGAGCAGAGAGAAGAGAGAGAGAGACAAACTGGAAAGCAGTTCTACAGAAGACGCGAGAGAGAAGAAAGGTGAGAGAATAGACAGAACGAAAATAGCAAAGACAAAGTACACAACAAATTCAAACAATGTCGATCTTGTTCACAAGTTCAACCATCAGGCAGGAACATTCTCCCCCCCCCGGTAACAGGCATACTCACAAGCCTGATTACTAAGCTGCACTGCTGAGGACATTCAGGCGGCACAACTTGACTACTGGTCGGCGGAAGGTGCCAGTTGCCGTCTTCACGTCTGCAACTCGGACTTTCCCATCACGCCCGGGAAACACGGCAGTGACGAGACCTCTGGGCCAGGAGCCCCTCGGCAGCTGATCGTCCACGATGATTACTACATCACCCACACTGATTTCTTGACCAACGCCACGCCACTTCTTGCGTGTGCTGAGGCTGGGGGCATACTCCTTCAGCCAACGTCGCCAGAACATGTCAGCTAGAATCTGCGATAGACGCCACTGCTTGCGACAACACAGGTCGCGGTCCGTAAACTCTCCGGGTGGCTGTACGCTACTGGATGTGCCGAGCAGAAAGTGGTTAGGCGTGAGGCTCTCCGGATCGTTGGGGTCCACTGGCACATGCGTCAGTGGTCGGCTGTTGACGAGACCCTCTGCCTCGATCATGAGGGTCAACAGTACCTCGTCCTTCGGAGCACGCTCATGCAGTATCACCCGCAAGGTGGACTTCACCGTTCTAACCAGGCGCTCCCAGGCTCCACCCATGTGCGGAGCAGATGGCGGGTTGAAGCTCCACTCGATGCGAACTAATGCCAGGTCGGTGGTGAGCTGGTCTTGGTCGAGGTCGTTCAGGGACTCACGCAGCTCTCGTTCTGCTCCTCGGAGGTTCGTTCCATTGTCCGACCAAATCTGACGAGGTCGACCACGCCTGCCGATCATCTTACGGATCGCCATGATGCAGGCATCCGTGGTCAGTGCATGCGCAACTTCCAAGTGCACAGCTCTCGTGCTCAGGCAGGTGAACAGCACACCATACCTCTTCTCGTGCCGACGTCCGACCGCCACTGCCATCGGTCCGAAGTAGTCCATGCCAACCACTGTAAAGGCTCGAACAAACGGTGTGAGACGAGTGCTCGGCAGGGGTGCCATCTCTGGCGCAGCTGGCTGTGCTCTGTCGTTGCTGCACTTCTGGCAAGTGTTCCAAGAACTTCGGACGGCTCGTCTCAGCCCCAAGATGAGATAGCGCTGCCGCAACTCATTGCACACACGCTCTTGCCCTTGATGACATGACGCAACATGATACCACGCAATCAGCAGCCGGGTGAAAGGGTGACTCGGATCGAGCACAACTGGCTGCTTGACCATGTCAGGCAGATCAGAGGAGTTGACCAGTCGGCTGTGGTGACGCACTACTCCATCAGTGAGCACAAGCGACAGATGTGACAAGCGGCTGTCCTTGTCCACGGGCTTGCCAGACTCGATACTGCGAACTTCAGCAGGGAAACAGTCGGCTTGCACTTGCTGCCACCATAGACGCTCTGCACTCTCAAGCTCCTCATACTAGCTCTCCTGGGGGTGGTGCTGATGTACGTAGCGCTCGGTGCTTCAAGATCTTGACGAAGCGGAGCACCCAAGCGGTTGCACGGACCAGTCTCATCCACGATGAGAAGCGACTAGGGTCAGGTAACGCTGCATTCCGCACACACTCACTAGACACAGCTGTGGCTACGAACTCGCCTTTCAGCTCGATGCTGGAACTTGAGTCGGCTACTGCAGGCTTGACATCAGGCGGCCACTGCTCTGGCAGACTCTGCAGATACTCTGGGCCGGTCATCCATCTGCTGCCAAGTGTCAACTCGTCATCTGCTGACCACGACACGAAGGACACCTCAGAGTCCACTCTTTGGCACTGTCCGGTGTTGCCGTGCAGTACCCAGCCGAGCTTAGTGTTGGTGGCTACAGGTGCATTCGGCGGACCTTCCAAGATCTCCCTTGGTGCCGTCAGGTGGTAGTGGTCCTGGCCAATGAGCAGCATAGGCGTTACCTCTGCCAGTGATGGCAAGTCGATGTGCGCCAAATGCGACCACTGTCGGGCAAGTTTCTGCTGGTTGACAAACTGCTTCGGCAGACTGAGGTTGGCCACCGTGCGGACGTTCTGCAAGTCAAACTGCTCACCTCCGTCTCTAGGTGAGATGCACAGGTTGACGCGACATGAGTTGGCATGGTGATGACTGTGATTCCCAGTCCAACTCAGGTGCAGGGGATCTACCGGACCAGTAGCGCCCAGCTCCCTGGCAAGCTTCTCGTCCACAATGCTCACGGTGGATCCTTCATCCAGGAGCGCATGTGTCTCGACGCTATGTCCGTTGGATACTGAGAGCGACACCGGTACAACACGCAGGGCAACTCGAGTTCGCTGAGCGGTGTGGGAATTGACGCTCTCCTGCTGTCCAGTGTGGCCACCGCTGTTCCTGTCAGACGGGTGCACTAATTCATGGTGACGCTTTCCGCAGTCACCAACGGAGCAGCGATTCCGGCTCTTGCAGTCAGTTACCCGGTGGCTGCGGCCGAAACAGAGAAAACACAGCTTCTGCCCAGCTACCCATTCCCTACGCTTCTGCAGTGCCAGTGCTTTAAAACTGTCACAGCTGCGCAGCGGATGTTGGCTGTTGCAGTAATGGCAGGCGAAGGGTGCACGCTCTTGCTGTCTGGAGCTGCCGCTGTTGCTCAATGTGGTGAGGGTGGTCTCACTTCGAGTTCTCTTGTTACTGCTACTGCCGCCGCTGCTGCTGACACTCCCCGTCTTCAGCACAGTCACTCTGCCTGCTGCACTGGCCTTGCCGCACAGCCACACTGAAAAATCATCCAGCGACAGCTTCTCCGGATCGAAATTGGCGATCATCTCGCCCCAGTTCAGGCCCATGCCAGCCGGTAGTTTGGCAACAAGTTCCTGTCGCAGCTGAGGGATGCGCAGGTGCCCAGTACTATTCATTAGCTTCATGGTCTGCACCAGCCCATGCACAGCAGTTGAGAACTCTACGAGCTGCTCAAAGTCGTCGGCTCGCAAAGTGCGGAAACTCTGAGCACGGGTGATGAGGTGGTGCACCACGTGCTCGGGACGGCCAAAACGCTCTTGCAGAGTGGCAAGAATCTCTGGAACATTGTCTGGGACGGCCAGCATAAACTGGACTGCATCTCTGGCCTTGCCCTTCAGCGCACGGTGCAGTCGGCTGAGGTTCTCTGCTTGCGAAAACCCACAGTCCCGGGTGGTGGTGTCGACCATCTTCTTGAAGATGGGCCACTCTTCAGGCTGCCCAGCAAACTGTGGCAGATCCTTCCCAGCAGCTTGCCTGGCCATATAACCCTTCATATGGCGCTGTGCTGGGGTGTCTGAGGGCTTCTGCGTGCCTACCGCTGCCAGGATAGCTCCAGCGAGCTGCGCGATGTCAGACTGCGGCTGCTGCGTAGCATCTGACTGCGGCGCCTGCTGCTGACGTACTGCCGGACTGCGTACTGTGGCTGTTGACGTTGCTGGTGGCTGCGTGACATCTGACTGCAGCGCAACACCAGACTGCGTCGTAACATCAGACTGCGGCGACTGCTGCTGACATACTGCCGGACTGCGTACTGTGGCTGTTGACGTTGCTGGTTAGCTGTAGCTGCGTGGCCACCGCCAGCAGACACTGCCACAGCTGCCTGGCGAGTTCCACCACATACAGACTGTTGGGCTGGCTGGCCTCTTACACTGCTACTATTACTACTAATGCTAGCACGCGTTGAGCGCCTTGACCCCGAGTACGCACTACTACTAGTACTGGAACTGTCATGCTGGCTGTCGATGGCTTCATGCTGCATCGCCAGCTCAATTTGCAGCAGTCTCCTCTGCGACTCTATCTGTTGCTGCTCCAATTCAGCCAGCCTCTTTGCAGCCTCGTACTCAGCTCGTAGGTGCGCACTCCGCGCACCGCGACCACGCGCACTGCGACTACTAGTAACGCTAATACTGTCCACACCAATGGACTTCAGACTGAGCACATCATGTACACTGGCACTGGGTGATGGTGGCAACGACAAATTCACCGCAGCGTCAAAGGCAAGCTGAGCGTCAGTCTGTGTCGACTCCAGCCACTCACCGAGCCGATCTGGCGCTCTCCCTCTGGTGGTTCTGGTGCTCTTGCGCGACATCTCAACAGCAACGATCGAAATGCACACTCAAATTTCAAAAATATACACTATACGATCATAACACAACGAGCTACGGAATACAGAAAGCTTTACTTCAGGGCTGTTCGATTGGCTCCGGATGCGCCTCCGCAGATCCGGCTCGAAGGACCAAATGTTCAGGGCAATACGGACAACCCAAGTCACGACCACACATCGAAAACTACTGCTCGCTTGAAGACTGTATAAAGTGTATTCACAAACAACAAATCTGAAAACTGAAAAAGGAAAAACTAAACAAAAAAGCCACGAGGTCCGCTCGGCTCCTCGCGCACCAAAACCATCTACGAAAATGGAGGCATCGCAATTCGCCTTCAAGGAAACAGCAACTATTGCAGCGAAGCGGTGAAAACTGCAAGAATGCGAAAGCCATAGATCACGGACACAACAGAAAAAGCCTGTACCAAAGAAAGCGCATCGCTAGCCGCGCAGCATTGTACACACACAGCGCACAGTTCACTGTACATTTGGCAAAAAACATAAAAGAAAATCAAGACAGTTCAAAACGCAAAAAAAACACATGTCCACGGCATGTTCAAGGAAATTCAAACGAAGAGAAAAAGAGAGTAGAGAAGTTTAGAGAAGCACAAGAACGAAGAAATGGAGAAGAGAAACGTTCTTATGATGAAGAGTAGAGAGAAGAGCAGAGAGAAGAGAGAGACAAACTGGAAAGCAGTTCTACAGAAGACGTGAGAGAGAAGAAAGGTGAGAGAAAAGACAGAACGAAAATAGCAAAGACAAAGTTCACACCAAATTCAAACAATGTCGATCTTGTTCACAAGTTCAACCATCAGGCAGGAACAAGCAGTAAACCAAGTACACAGTGATGACAAGTGAAATCCGGCTTCTTAACATTAAATAAGCAGAGCAACGTAAGTGCAAGGTGCAGTGTTTGCACTTGTAGTGCTACGGACATGCAGCCCAGAGAAGTCGGATTCCACTTGCCAGAACCGTAAGTAATGGCTGCATGCACACAGCTGGATTCACAGAGTTAGAGTTGTTTTCAAGTAGTGCGCTGCATGTTAGCTTGACGTCTACTTGGCTTACCTTATGGTGCTGTCCATGCAAGAGGAAATGGGCAGTGATGATGGACGGCCAGTCGTCCGGCGGCGTCAAGTGAAACACAAATCTGTGCAGCATGTACTCCACCAGTGTCCACAGCACCGCTCCCAGTACAAACAGAACGGAGAACGAGGTGGCGCTGACCGGCGCTGCATCGCCCACTAGCAGCCAGCTGCCAGGCAGGGACAGCGGTGACGTGCAGAGCACACTCAGAAAGGCAACCACTGGCAGCCAGATCAGGGGAATGACGTACCAGGGCGTGCGCGAGAAGAACTCCACAAAGTCCGAGTGGAACAGGCGCAGCGGCTTATCAACGGGAGCGTGTACCCACGTGTGATACAGAGAACCGAGCTGGCCAACTTGCGACAGCATTGGCTTAGACCAGTCCACTAAATCCTGTTACAGACAGACAGGCAGACAGGCAGACAGACAGGCAGACAGATGGATAGACAGACAGACAGACACAGATAGATAGAGAGAGAGAGAGAGAGAGAGAGAGAGGGAGAAAAAAAAGAAGAGGAGGTCGCTTTACGCCCATGTACAACCACTCAATCAAGGTCAGAGAGGAAATGACTTAAGACAGTACGCGAGCGGTGTGCATCCTTCCATTCTAGTGACCTCCCAAAATGCACACAGTTCGCCTTGAGACATGAAAAGACACCACACAATGACTGACCTCATCTCTCCAGCCTTGCATGGAGAAATCTTTCACGTTCAGCGACTGAGAGGATCCGTTGGCTCGCGGCGAAGACAAGGAAGTGCTATTGCCGTTGGTGGCGGCATGGTGGCGGTGCAGTACGTGGCCATTGCCATTGCTTAGGTGGCCCACGCCGTTAGAATGCCTCGAGCCATTGCCGTTTGCACGCGTGTCCATTTCGGCGGTGCTTGTTGATGTCGTTGCAGCCACTGACGACGACGACGATGTTGTTGACGGACAACTCTGTAGAAAGAAATTGAGACACATGATTTGAGTGCTGGAATTCTTCTTCAGACTTTTCCCATTGCTGACTTTCCCTCAAAACCTATGAAAATCGAGACACATGGTCACTTGATGATGGGGACAGTGAAGATGGGATACAGCAACATTCCTTCGGCAGGTCAAGAATGTCACCACACTCCATGTCACTAAATCAAGACCTTCACAAATGACTTGATACAAAACTTGGCAACAGAAATTAGTCATCATATTCAAGGTGTCATCATTAGCACACGTAGGGCCGTTCATAATTTCAAATATCATTTAACGGCATAGAGTGAGCCAGCACATGAAATACAAGAAGTGAATAACACACACACACACACACACACACACACACACACACACACACACACACACACACACACACACACACACACACACACACAGGTACTGTTGTGGCCCAGGGGTGTAACAGGGCAGCGGGAGTGGGACGGCCGGGGGGGGGGGGATCGGATTTTTCGGCTGACAGGGCGGACCATCTATTATGTGCCCCCCCCCCCAATACGCAATACAATAGTAGCATTCAGATGGAGCAGGCCTAGAGTACGAATGTGGGCGGTCAGAAAAACACCTCATAAACAACTGCATGCCACTTTGGGTGCTATTGCACTATACCCATACACTGGCTCCAAGCTGAGGATCACCAACTACTACTACTAGTACTACTCAGTACTAGCAGTAGCAGTGGCCTGAGCCTCCAGTAGCAAAGCTGCATGTCCACTCTTTACCTGCATCTCTTCTCAATACCTTGGCCTAGGACTATTGTACATGTATTGCCACATGTGGGACCACTTGAGATTGAGTGCCCCTGGGCAGTGGTGCAATCCATCTGAATGCCACTGATAATAGGAGACCCTGCTGCATACCACAAAGGACCACTTAAGCACTGCAGCCCAGCCAAGGTACTGAGCTGGGCCATGGGATGGTAGGTCATTTGGGGGAGGGGACAACATGCTGTCGGGCCACAGTCAGTGACACACAGGCCTCTCAAGGGAGGAATGCAAGAGGCAAGGGTGGTGCTGAATCAACTACAAGTGTTACTTTCACAAGACCAGGGCATATGAGCAGCATGTGATATCTGTAAAGTCCTGTCACAGGCACAGCATTGCCTTCACATGACCCAGAGCTGAGGCATATGAGTAACACGTGATACCCCAAATCCAACAGGCAAGACATTAGGCATGCTGAAATCCAAAGTAAAGCTGTCACGTTTCACTCCTGCCCCTTGCCCATAACCAGTACAAAACATACACGATGCAGTACACATGTCCACACATGTCCACACACTACAAAGCACAGCAAAGGAGAAACTGAGTCTCTTGACAGCTCCCTAGTGGTACCTAGTACCTGCCATCGATTATCTCCCGGAATCTATTGGTTTGTGTGCCAGATGTGGCCACCGGTTTCGGACGAACAAAACACATGTTGCGTTTTCCCTGATATCTACAGTCGTCTTGTCCACTACATGAGCAGCACACACTTTTCTGTCACCATGCACATGGAAATCGGTCCAACCTCAGAGCAAAACTAGGGACAGAAAGAGAAGTTCTGAGAACCATCTTGCTTTTGCTAAATCAGCATGAAGCGTTCTTCTGAATTTTCAGTGAGAAAATGTCCACAGATTGGCAATTATAATGATGCACATTCCTGCTCGGCTACTTCCTGCTCAGTGAAGTCCGGAAGATTGTCCGGAACATGCATAGAACATTGCTCAGCAGTGGGATTCCGAAAGCAAGATCTAAAGAAGTCAAGGGTTATGCACACAGCTTGGGGTTGCACCAAGTGAACCTTTTTCTGGATGTGTGCCTGCTGTAACTATGCACTGGACATGCACAGCATGGATCTATTAAACTCCGAAATCTCACTGCACAACTGCTACAAAAAACCGATGCCACACACCAGTGTCTCAGTTTACCCACTCAGGATTGCACCAGCGACGCTCTAGTATGACAAGATAATCGCACAGGCAATTGCTGCTCAATGCTACAATTATTGCAACATTTGATTTTCTCTGTCCATCAGTAAATCGCATAAACCATGACTCCCTGTGTGTACACACAGTTTTCTCTACGTTCCGTGGATCACATAACCACTCCATGTTCTTGGAGTACTAGCAGCTACCTTGGCAAACTTGCGTGTCTACATTACTAGTATTAGTACATGGATATCATTAGCTAGTATTTGAAATTTTGAATCAATGGAACACACCAGAATTCATTCAATTGCACAAACTGTTCGAAATAGATTACTTTCGTCCCTTAGTCGAAGACACAACCCTAAAGACGTGTACAGCAACTCAACATCGGTTGGAAAGAGAGGAATTACCTGATCTTTCGCCCTGAGAATTCCGACTCTCATGTCTTTCAGAAGGGAGAAAGCAGCAGTGCTGTGTTCATGGAAAGCATCGGAGCGCATCAACTCTGAGACATCGCGACCAGCCTGTGCTAAGAGTACCTCCATGCCGCCAGGATGACGCTCGGAAAAATCCGACACATCGTAAATTATTCCGTCCACAATCACCCAGCAATCACCATGTGACACTCTATCAGTGACATCCTCAGCAGTAAATTCTTTCAAAATCGTCATCCCCACCGAGATTAGGACAGTGTGGGTAAACAAAGCCTCTGCAGGGAAGCAGGTCACTCTGATTCCACACCAGCCAGCAGCAGACACTAACTAGCCATAACTAGCTCGAAGAAGGAGTTATGGGAGACACAGTCCGTGGACACAGCAAAGCAATGAACTGAAGGCAAGTGTCGAATAAACTAACTTTGTTTCACTTGAACAATGGTACTATAAAAATATACTGTATTGAAAATCTTTTCACCCGGACAGACTTCCTGCTACGATCGTGCATGCTGCATGTACATGTACATCATGCATGCATAATGCCATGTCGACAGCAGAGTGAGCAGACTTTCTTGATCACATGACATGACAGTGCATGCGCCACACATGCGGTGATTTTGTCGCTCGTGCGCGCGATCGCCACACATGCGGTGATTTTGTCGCTCGTGCGCGCGATCGCGAGTGCACTACAAACGGAGCGCGCCCAGCGGGCAGATGGCAGAACGTAAAGTCGTTGGTCTACAATTTGTAAGCTACGGACGGTTCGTAGATCTACGTGGTGAAGCTAGCGCTACAAAGCGCGCAAGTAGTTTATTTTTATTTTTTAGCTTGGAGACCAGCTAGCTGAACTAATTACTTGAAGCAGAGGCGCGCCGTTACGCAACGACTTATGCAATTACCTGTGCATGACGTGACGGCAAGTCAGATCATGAATATCATGACAAGTTTTACGTGTCAAAGATCAAGACGTCGGTTCAGGTGATCGCCGCTATAGCGCTAAGTCGGAGCTCTACTCCGGGTAGCTCATGTCGCACACGACGCAGCTAGCGCTAGCTCACGGATCGCAGGCATCCGAATGCAAAAAATTCAATCGTAAAAGTAAAGACGAACTCACAAGATAAGTGTACTCGTACCGATCGTACTCGTACTCGAACTCGTCACTGTCGTAGTCAAAAAAGTGCGTGTAGAGATCGGCCGGGATCTACCATGTACCATGCTACATGACTACTTGTAATCACTATGCTAGTCTACAGTCTACAGCCGGTGGTAACGCGGATGACGGGATATGTGTAACCGTGTGAGCATGAGATCGATTGGCTGTATACATGTACAGTCAATGAGTCGCGGATTGCCTCTCTCCTGGCTGAGAAGAGTAAGGAGCCATACGGGCAGGTTATCTCCTTGCTGCGCTGCCGCCTTGGGTTTGCCCTGCATGGTGCGTTGTGGTACTATGTGCCTGCGTGGCTCAAGCCAAGGAGCATGTTTGCTCCTGCCATGCCTGAGTCCCCTGCTGTGCTAGTACTGTAGTAGTGGCGGCGGAGGCACGCATCCAGTGAACCTGCACAGTGCAGTGATCCTACTGAGTGACAGACTCTGTAAATACTGATGATTCGTTTTATGTGTTGATTCTTCACAAAATGTGTTATTTTGCCCGTACAAGAGGCTCAGTGATCTAAAAAAAAATGAGTCATATTGTAGATCTACGAGTCGTAGGTTGTGTACAATCGGTCATGTAACCGTATGGTCACCGTAGATCTACGTACCACCAGCCTTGCACTAGCACTGCCACCATGGCCACTGGTCATGTCGCGTCGGTCCATCCTTGAAGTCGTTGAAGTATTACTTTCCGATACGATCGGTATCGTAAGCCTCCGTAGCCTAATGGATATGGCATCGGCCTCCTAAGCCGGGGGTTGCGGGTTCGAATCCCGTCGGAGGTGTTGGTGAATGAACTCGCTGACTTTTTTATTTTTTTGTTGATGTAATCGTATCGTTTTCTTTGCAGAAGTCTGATTGTGGACATATAATTATACTAGTATTCTTGCTGATGAGTTGGAGCAATGGAGGATCGATGATGGTGTATCTGGGTCTGGGAGCAAGAGCACAATGAACATCTGCGTGCACATGCCATACTGCACTGCTTTTTGAGGTAATGTCAGCTGTGTAAGTATTGTAGATGCACAGTTTTTAAAAAACTGTTCGATAGTGCAACGTCCATACCGTTTCAAGAACATTCGCATACACACATGATTATATGCCATGGCAAGTCACCGTATACATACAATAACAGGTAAAAGGACATAAACTACGTTGTACAATAAATGGCGATTATGCTCTTGTCAAGACTTTGTAGTCACTCTGATACTTTCTCCACAATGACCAGATGACGCCTGCGCATGGCAGCACAGAGTGGAGGGGTGGCATAACTTGGTGTTGAATCATAAGCATTATCAAGAGTACCGATAAACCGTACTCTTGGCATTATGCAGATCTGGTTCTTCGTTCACTGTGACATAGGCTGTGTTTACATGAGAAATTTCAACCCGGGTCGAGTTCAGCCCGGGTTGAAAGTCTGTACGATAGACAAAAGAGGTGAGCGTTTACATGAAGACAGTTGACCCCGTCCCGGGTCAAATACTGATATGCCGCCAAAAGTCCACTTCTACAGTTCTGTATGGTCACGTGAATCTGTTCGCGCGAAATGTGCATCTGCAGTGCCGTTCAAACCTGGCACGAGATACGCACAGAAGTAGGTTTGTACGATTTTCTTGACCCGGGTTGATTTCAACCCTCCCCTTGGGGGGAGGGTTGAAATCAACCCGGGGCGAAATTTCAACCCGGGTCAAGCGCAATGCGTCATGTAAACGCGCCATTCACTTTGTGCACATGGCGGGTTGAAATCTGACCCCCGGGTCGAACTCAACCCGGGTTGAAACGCTTCATGTAAACACAGCCATACTGCATTGCCTGTGCCTAATCAGTGAGACCACGCCGATAACCCCCTAGACTGGCGGACACTCTTGCCGTTTTGGCGGGTCAGCTCCGGCAGGAGTCCCGTGCACTTCACGTACAAAATCAACGAAATCCGAACACTGAGCTGTCCCTGGGGGAAATCGCCATCACACGGATACAATTTTTTCCGCGATTTTGACAATTTCTTATAAAATCCGCAATTTCCGCACATTCTCCGCGATTTTGAAGTTTTGTTGCATGAAACATCCCGATCGACTGTGCTTGCATCACATGATCGAGTAGTTTCTGGCAGGCAGACCGGTAAACCAACCAATCCACTTGCAAGATAACCAAAAAAACGTCCAAAATTCCCCGCAAATTGTGTCCGTGTTGAATATTGACTGCAAATGGTGTCGCGAATTTCGAGCTTTTCCTCCGCGGCTTTCCCCAGGGACAGACTGAGTGATCGGCAGTGCGTGACGTCGGGCAACAGTGTCGGAGCAGCACACTAGTACACTGCTGACAACGAAGTTGAAACTGAGTCCTGTGCTGGTAACATTGACAAGAATGTATGTCACCTGCACTTTATACTATGCTGTGTGCACATGCGGGTATGGTATGGGATTGATTTATTTGAATTCGGTATCTCAACAGTACAATGTACAACTTGGGAAGATCCGAATGGCATTGTGTGTACTATGCTGTGTGCACATGTAGGGTCACCGATTGTGAACCCCTTGATAGGCGACAAGCCTCTGGGTCATCCTAATAAAGATATTATTATTATTATTATTTGAAACTCGGATGTTGAGCCATAAATAAATGTAGAAGAGAAAAGGACATATGGATACGAGTTAAGAGTAACTCTCCATCACTGTAACATGATACTATACGGAGATGTGTTGAAGCTAGGTGTCAGGACGTCGAATGTTTCAGTACTCTGTCAGTTTTGTGCCTAGTTATTGCACTTTCTGACTGTATATAGTATCATGTTACAGTGATGGAGAGTTACTCTTACCTCGTATCCATTATGTCCTTTTCTCTTCTACATTATTATTATTATAATTATTTTATACAAAGTGAAAGGAACTACAAGTTACGCTATACTGTCCACTAAAACACCACCAGTCTCCATCTGAGTCCATTATTATTATTGTTTTTCTTTTCTTTTTTTTCCGAAACGATTTTTTTAGTTTTCAGCAAGCTGCTGGTAAAACAAATTACAACAAAAATACATATTGATTTCAATATTCGGCACTTGGTAGGACCTGGGCTTTCTCCATGGGCAGTCAAGAATTATTTTCGAAACGAAGCCCACCCACCCGGCACCCTGCAAATGAAAACCTTTGGTTTTGAAAAACAACCAAGGGGCCGTGCGTAAATACTGTAAGACATGTATATACATGTATTTTAACGAGGAAGTAAATCTAACGTTTTAATGGATGACATTAGGGAGGTTTCGCTCTACGTAATTACGTATGAAAATCCGTATGTCGTACGCGCTGGGGAGCGAGAGCAGCTTTCATATGTATATCTCTCTACGGATTTCCGTAGGAAAGCTCCTCCGTAGGACTTTTTGAAATATTTTTTCGCATTTTCCGCATTTGTCCATGGCAACGTTCAAGCCGCGCGAAACACAAGGTACACACACCGTACACCACGTGCAAAATAAGATGGAAACCGCGGTTTCGGTTCATGGTGCATGCGGTGGGCGCATGCAGCCAACGCGTCTCCAAAGCAACAACGCATGTTTAGCAGTCGTGGATAAATCACGTAGAGCGAAACCCAGCTGCTCTGATTTTGACGTATGAAAATTCCGTGCAGTTCCTACGTTATTTTCATACGTAATTCCGTAGAGCGAAACCTCCCTATTATTTCGTTAGAATAAGATCCGTTGACGCCGTACTGCTTCATATTTGTTGTGTGTGGATATGCCGGAATACTGCAAGATCGGTTTAAAACATCTTCTCGTTAGCCTACGAATTCTGGACAATTGTTAAATTTGCGACTCGTTATAATAACATGTCTTTACAGTAGGGAGGTTCTGCTCTACGTTTTGGGAACGCGACGCAAAGAATCACGCGAACTTTCTTCGCGTTCCCGTAACGTAAAGAAATGCTGTTCTGCTCTACGTTTCACCTAGGGAAGTCACGTGGAATGTGTACTGGGAATTTCCCCTTCCATATTTGGCAGTTTTCTGCATGCAGTTGATCGATACCCAGCAAATCCGTACGCATTTTCTCTGCGTGTGCCACAACGTAGAGAACCCCATCTCCGCGTAGAAATCTGGAGCCAAAACACGCGAAGCCGTAGACTCTAACCCAGACACCTGCTCTCTACGTGATTTCTCTACGTTTCATGTATAGCAGAACCTCCCTAGTATCGAATTTTTTTCACCAAACAAATTATTTTAGTTTAGACCCAACCCCTCAGAACGTAAAAAAATGTTGACATACATATACCACAAAGGTTGCAAGTGTGTCACTGCTAGTTTTGTGAAATGAAATTGGTCAACCCCCTCCCACCCCATAACGAAATTATTTCGTTTTGTGAAAAATGTTCGATAATTATGGATAACCCCCAACCAAAACCTTGGATGGCCCCTTAAACTCAGACTATTATCCAGCACCAGGAAAATTGCAATAGATGTGATGTCTTTGAGCTACTGGAATACCACGGCTAGGATTGAGTTGATTGAGCATGCTAGCACAGCGCATCAGGAAGCCATGGGCAAGAAATCATGCTACCTCAAGACAAAATAAATATCAAACTTTCTCCAGATGGCTAGAGTGTGGCTTGTGCTGTCACTCAGAACGAACCTTCCTGCCATAGCAGAAAAAAGCTCTGCATTAGCGGACAGGCAGGTTTTCCTCAGCACGCGAATGATCATCGGAAATTATACAAGAGCAGGAAGAAATGGGAGATTACTAGGATCCTGAGGCCAATATGCGTGTCGCACATTTGTGTACAATATTTTACTCAGGTCACTGTCACGGTGAACTGACCACTGGGTGCCTGAAGCTCAGCGGACACAGAGAACGTTTCGCTGAACACAGGCCGAGCGTCGCTACAGCCGTTGGCGGCGGGCGGTGATTCGTCGAGACGTTTTGCGTTGCTGAGGAAGACAACGCCTTGCCGTTGACCGCGCACCCACACTGGCTCCACATCGTCACTAGGAGCAGGCTGTGCAACACAAACAAACATTGCACAACAGTGAAATACAGACACGCTGGTAGCTCTCAATTAGTTGAGAGCGCGGCACAACTTTTCGGGGGCAATTTTGACTGCATTTTTGAGTTATCTTCTCCAGAGATTCACCGAAAACATTTTCAAATTTTATCTCCACGGCCACATTGCCGATAAACTCAAAAATACAGTCAAAATTACCCCTAAATAGTTTAACAGCTGCATGCCCAGAGATTCATCGGAGTGGTCTTGTGTGTACAGTGGTGAAAAGGGAAGCCTAACCAATATAGCAGTGCCCCGTTTACTACGCAAATACACTAGCAACAACTCTCCCAAGAGGCAAGCAAAACTGTCCGTATTTTCGATAAAGTCACTATACAATCATGTGAGATTCTGTGGATCACAGTTTCAACAACATTGATCAGTGTCCCCAGAATATCGGAGAAAAATGTCAGTCTGAGGTACACGTCTATCCAAGCTGCAATGGACTCGGCGAATAAAACATTAAAACTTCAGCATGAAAATGAGCTTGGAAATGAGTTTCACACGTGCACACAGACAGACAGACAAACACACGCACATGCACACACACACACACACACACACACACACACACACACACACACACACACACATGCACATGAACACACACACCATTGGACCATTGGACGCCCATTGCCGGAGGTGATGATAGCGATGCTACAGCAGAAGACATAGCAGCTTGTGCTGGGATTGCACCATTCAACAGCTTGCAAAGCTGAAGAATTGACCGCCACTATTCAGCCTGGTCTACACCACACAGCTATGAAGTGGTTTTTTATGGCCAGTGAATCCCTACTTTTTGGTCTTTTTCATATTTTTCCGCACACACATCACACCACATACTCCGACATGCACTGGCTGTCGGTAACCACCCAGGAGAATGAAAGGAAAGTCAGGAGGAGTCTGAGAAAGAGAAGAAAGATGTGTGCGTGTGTGACCATAATCGTCGGGAATCGAACCTGCAACCTATCGATCGGGAATCAAACCTGCAACCTATCGATTGGAAATCGCTGCACATACCACTGCACCATATGGGACACACACGCACACACACACCTGGCCTGGTGTACAGCTGCCAAATGCTTGGCCACGCCGCCCCCGAGACAGGGGAGAGTAGAAGAGAGAGTTCGAGAGAAGTCAGCACTGCCACTAGGAAGCCGCTCCGCCACGACGCCGTCCACGATTGCAAATGTGTCGCCGAAAGCCAGGAGCAGATTTAAAACAGCGATCACAGGTAGCGCAGTGCTGGTTGCAACACGGATGGCTGGTGATTGGTATGCACTGGGGTGTGGTCGGTGATGCCGGGGCGGGTGTTGTGCACTTGTGCACAGCAAGTCCACTGGCACTTCGGAACCACCGAAGGCAGGCATGGCACTGACGTGCGTCCGGCTGTTCCACTACAGGCAGCTGGCGATCAGCAGAACATTTGTGTCGTCCGAGTCCAGATTTACTCTTGAATGTCCGTTTACACACCAGACAAGAGAGCGGTACCGGGGTAGGACGCTGCACACGAGTGCGGTACGCATCTCTCCATTGCTGACGATCCTGGGCCAGAGTAAACCATTCATCAATCACACACACACACACACACACACACACACACACGCACACACACACACACACACACACACACACACACGCATACTTACCACAGGCTGAAGGCCAGTCGAAATGGAGTTGTTGTCAGACAGGTCGAAATCCATCCAGAAAACGACAGCATTGCATGGCTTGCCACTGTATCATGAACACATACACACACACACACACACACACACACACACACACACACACACACACACACACACACACACACACACACACACACACACACACACACACACACACACACACACACAAACAAACACACACAAACACACACACTCACACACACACACAAAAGGAGAAGTTAGCGACACTGGAGTACAAAAATCCACGGACAGGGGAGACATTCCAAGGTAGCCCATGCCTTAATGACATCAATGATAAACGTCACCCTTGACGGTCTGACTTCATGGAATCTACTCAGTTACGAGTCTCAACGTTCCTGTGAGAAAGTACGGGTACCTGTCTATACCTAAAAAAATGGATAGACAGTTGAAATACAGTGCAAACCCAAGTTCGTTCTACCAGCCTGTAGACATGTTATACACACTTCATCATTATGCAGCCGGTCTGTTAGTTGTGAGTATTCTTGCTAGGACTTGAGAGGGAATGGTCAATACACATGACATAGAGAGAGAGAGAGGAGAGAGAGAGAGAGAGAGAGAGAGAGTGTGTGTGTGTGTGTGTGTGTGTGTGTGTGCATGTGTGTGTGTGTGTGAGAGAGAGAGAGAGAGAGAGAGAGAGAGAGAGAGAGAGAGAGGGAGAGAAATAGTTTTTGTTATGCATGGAACTGTAACCCGTGATTGCCCCGTAGCTTTCTCACAACAATTGCTCAAATGTCCATTTGTCACCAAACAGCATCAGGTCGGCACATTTATACCACACTGAGTCACCTGTATCACTCTATCACTAGTAACACGCAAAGATTACCTTTCAGTCTTGAACAGGACATCACCACTGGACTTTTGCTGAGTGACAGGAGAGCAGAAGTCAAACGTCAGCACCGACTGCGGCGGTGCCAAAAGGTAGGACTCGAACTCCCACACACCAAAGCTCTCCACGTCCTGGTAGCAAACCCGGCCATCCTTACCAATAGTTGGTGTTGTCTGCGGAATTGCAGTAGTACAGGCAAGCAACAAAAAGGTTACAATTAGAGCTATGCGAAATAGGGTCCACGGGAATTTGGTTGCTAGTCAGAGTTTCGTGCAGAACTGCATGACAATCGGTTTAGGCAGGGCACTTTGAGTAGCAAGCCACTTCCTGCGGATCTGTCACAGATCAGCACTTCGTGCATCAAGCACTGTACTAGCAATTGTCACCTACACACACACATTGGCAACCATTCGCTGCATACTGTCAAACATGTCATTTTAGGTGCATTAAAATTTCGGTGCCAGGGACCTGCCAGGTTTCAGGTGTAATGTAGAATTAGGTGACCAGCATTCCCTTCATATACATGTACAGTGCATACTCTGGTGCCTTTTAGGTGTAATCTAAATTTAGGTGCCTGGCTTCTCTACGGAAATCACCGAAATTAGAGTTCCACCGGACATAACTTAACAGTAGTTCACAGAGATGCATTGATGTGTGGGAGACTTGCAAAGCAGATAGCTGAGGGTACATATCGCTCAAGATTGTTTCTGATACACGTAGAAGCCTTGCTATGGATAGATAGATCTTTGACAAGGATGCAGATGCGACATGGTGGTCGCTATGATGTCACGCCTGTGCCAAAAACACCCAGTACCACATAGGCTGAAGCCCTATCGGACGACTAAGCCCAACAACGAGCACTGTCTTTCGAACTTTGAAGTACCCTTGCGAGTCGTGAAGTGAAATTGTTTGATCATGTTTGATGCATACAGTGCAGGCCACATGCGATGACACACACTGGCAACGGCGCTCTGTGTTTTCCAAAGCTATAGTGCAGCACTAACCTCCGTGTAGACATCAAACTCGCTCAAGTCAAACTTGCATACGGTGCCCACTGGTGCTCGCATCTTCCAGAAGTCGGTGAAGTGCACTGCAGAAGGCACACCGAACATCAACAGCAGCGGCAAGAGGACACATGGCAGACTTAGCTGATTGGTTAGAGAGAAATACAATACGGTACGTACGACGATGATGATGAGAGCATAATAATTATCATAAGGCGGAGGACACACAGCAAGGAACACTTTTATTTCTTATTTTATTTTTTCTTATTTATTCACAATCACGAGGCACTAGCCAATGAAAAGGTGATGTGGGCGATAGCCAGCCATGGCGGTAATAGAGGGGAGAAAGACAAAGAATGAAAGGGGAACTGAAAAATAAGAGAAGTGCAGGGGAGCTAGGGCAGGGCTGGATATCAACTTGTGTAGACTCACCGGGAGCAGCCATGATAGAACCGCGCTGTGGGAGAACAATGCACTCCGGTGACAGCAGGGTGGAGAGAGAGTTCTTCAGGAACAGGAAAGCCAGGTCGTGCCACGGCAAGATGGACGTGGAGAAGAACGGCTCGGATATCAGCACATCAACCTGCAGCCGCACACGGCAGGGCATTGTGCAAAGGACATACAGATAACACACGGGTCAGCCATCATCTATCAGGGTTCTAGCCAGGTCAAAATAGTAGGGGGGGGGGGGCATAGGAAACAGTTACCCTATATCCCATTTTTCCACTTTCCAATATTGTCTTGCCATGCCAAATGCAACGTATGGGGCGAATCCCTGACTTCACCCCAGCCAAATGTGCCTTTATGAACAATCTATGCATAAAAAACACGAAATTCGGAAAATGAGTAGGGGGGGGGGGGGGCGGCACTTTTTCACAGGGGGGCGCGCAAACAGAGTAGGGGGGCGCTGCGCCCCCCTACCCCCCCCCCCCCCCTTTGGCTAGAACCCTGTCTATACTAAATTCTCGATGAAGAAATTGTTGCCGTGCAATACATGAAGTGGCATAGTGCATGGACAAACGCCCAGCACATACTTATTTGACTGCTAGTATTAATTTTATTAAGCTTACATGGACAGTGTGAACTGTGATCTGTGTTGAATTGTTGCCAGAAAAAGCTGCTGGCTGCGTTCGATTATGCACTCGAGTCGATTCATGAATCCATTCGCATGCATTCAAGTCGTTCGATCGCATGTCATGAGCCCTGGAATTGATTCGGAATCCATATCCCCCTATTCACATGGGGTGATGTGAATAGCGCGAATCGATTCATGAATCGGTTCGCGTGCATAATCGAACGCACTCACTGTAAAATTCGCATTACACTCTTCTCGTGAAAATAGTGAACATGAACACGTCGCGAACATTGGGCAGTTTCCAGTAGAATAAATTGACCAACTACTCGTATGCCCTCCACCGTCGTCAATCAACTTACCGTCTTGTTGCCAATATGGCTAGGCTTGAGTTCCGCTGCTGGTGAGTTGATCCAGTGAACACGCTCTGTTAGCTGGTTAGACTCAATGAGCTACACAGCAACACGAACACAACAAGCATGTTTAAAGCTCAACAGATTTGAAGCGGGAAAGATGGGAGTAACGTGATAACAGGCATCGGGAAAACATTCACTCGATAAGGGCATGGTAGTGTTATAGTTATGTTGAACGAACAGTTCACTCCCTGTGTGAAGTGTAGCGTTACGTCCACAAGCACTCGCTGTGTGAAGTGTAGCGTTACGTCCACAAGCACTCGCTGTGTGAAGTGTAGCGATACGTCCACAAGCACTCGCTGTGTGAAGTGTAGCGTTACGTCCACAAGCACTCGCTGTGTGAAGTGTAGCGTTACGTCCACAAGCACTCGCTGTGTGAAGTGTTGCGTTACGTCCACAAGCACTCGCTGTGTGAAGTGTAGCGTTACGTCCACAGTTCACTCGCTGTGTGAAGTGTAGCGTTACGTCCACAAGCACTCGCTGTGTGAAGTGTAGCGTTACGTCCACAAGCACTCGCTGTGTGAAGTGTAGCCTTACGTCCACAGTTCACTCGCTGTGTGAAGTGTAGCGTTACGTCCACAGTTCACTCGCTGTGTGAAGTGTAGCGTTACGTCCACAAGCACTCGCTGTGTGAAGTGTAGCGATACGTCCATAAGCACTCGCTGTGTGAAGTGTAGCGTTACGTCCACAAGCACTCGCTGTGTGAAGTGTAGCGTTACGTCCACAAGCACTCGCTGTGTGAAGTGTAGCGTTACGTCCACAAGCACTCGCTGTGTGAAGTGTAGCGTTACGTCCACAGTTCACTCGCTGCGTGAAGTGTAGCGTTACGTCCACAAGCACACACACAAAGAAACGCACGGCTGAGAGAAATGTAGGGGAGTGCGCAGCACATTTAAAAGCGTCTTTTGGGCATACTAACGTCCTGCGGGCGCACTGTTTGCTCGGTGCGGGAGTACGCAACCTCTTTGTGTGATGGCATTGCCGTATTAGACCGGGACTCATTGTGAACACACAATACATATTATCCCTGCTACACATGTACATATACAACAGAGCATGGCTGATGTGAAACTCCTTGTTGAAAAGAACACAATCCTGCGTTCTCCTTGCAAAGCTGTGCGCAATCATTGAGGTGATTCCTGTGCAGAATATGATAGCTCAGCTAGTAGAATTGTATGCGAATGTTTCCCTCGTGACAAGCAGCTACTTAATGTTAGCACTCACCCCTGACATAAGGCGAGAGTTAGAAATCGATGACGAGACGTTGACGGCATACACCTGCACACCAGGAGTGTTGCAAACAAGATACGGGGCAGAGAAGAGACACAGAGGGAGCACAAACAGAAAACTCAGCGTCGAAACGTCGAAAACCAAAAATCACTTGAGTGAGGAGTCCAGTTGCCATCTCTGCATTATTACAAGACTCACAAAATAGTTTCAAAAGTCTCCTCAACTTTCATAATCATTTTCAGGGAATGGTAGAGAACAGACAGGAATATTCTCATGTTGAAGTATAGCTGAGGCGGGTGAAATCTAACCCCATGAACATGGCAGCTGTGGGATTGACTGTACAGACCTAGCACTGAGCGTAGCATGCTGTGTAGTGAACATGACTACTTGTCAAGTACTTTATTCAGGAGTTTGGATTTCACATTGCCAACACTGTAGTGACTCGTTCACATACCGTCATATTAGGATTCAGGGTGGCGCAGAGCAAGGGCAGGAAAGACGGACTGCCTAGGTACAAGCAGACGCTAGCAGTGGTTGGAATCTACAGACAGACAGACACACAAGGATACCGGAAGGGGAATTACAACATGCAGCAAGCGAAGCCATGAGGTCCCTCGCTCTCTTTTCTCGCATTCACTCACGTACTATTTACATTAACTCGCTCGCTAAGCCCCCCCCCCCCCCCCTTCCTCCCTCATCCTCACCCATTCATTTATTCATTCACCTACTGACTCACACACACCCTCAATCCCCCCCCCCCCCCACACACACACAAACGTTCTCTCTACAAGGAATTCTAGTCAAAGGAAGACGTGCTCCTCAAAGGCAAGAGGAATCATAGTTGAACATCTTCTCATGGATATCATTTGAGTATTGATGTAAGGGCAGCGTTGTTGTACTGGCAGTATTGATGTAAGGGCAGCGTTGTTGTACTGGCATCATTCCACAAACCATGACTACAGATACTGAGTGCAGTGACAACATGCGTCCACATAACACAGCATTATCTAACACTGGGTCTCGGGATTTGGTCCTCTGCACCGAGCTACCTGTCCTGGGCGCTTACCTCACGCAATACATGCGACCAAGCAGTCATCTTGGCCGGGTCATTGATGTCGGAGCAGCGCTCCCTGGTCCAGGTGGTGTGCGCACCACATCGACACAGCGGCCTCTCCACCGACAGTGCAGTTTCCACTGTTGCCTCGGGGCTGCATGGCACAGGTGGACAAAGAGAGGGATAGACAATCGGTTGAGATTATGCGCATGAGGCCGCTAAGCTCACATAACAGGATCACGATTTGGTGCTGATGCACGTGAGGCGGGGGAGAAAGAGACGGACAGGTGGCCAAGCAGATGAGTAGACTCCTGTCTAAACCAATTGAACTCTGTCACAGCAATACATCACAAGCCATCAGTTATCGAGAGATGAAGGGAAAGACTGAACCGTGATTAGAACAGACAGTGCATGAGCACGGCAGAGCGGTACAGGCCCTCTCCAGTTTCCAAGTGCAGTAACCAAGAGTACATAATCCACAAGAGTGTGCAACTGCCTGCACAACCTTGCTGCGACAGCAGAACTTCACATCACGTGACATGGTTCAAGAGGTTACGCTGGCAAACAGTGCAAAGTGAGCACAAGAGAGTTGAGCCCAAAGCAGGGTTGCGTACAACCCTGTGTCTATCATGCACAGAGTGCAAAACATGTGTACGGGTTCGCCACGTGATGTGAAGTTCCGCCGTCTCAGACCACGTAGCTGGAGTTGCACGCTCTTGAGAGTTATGTACTCTTGTTGTAAACTTAGCATGACGTCCTTTACCAACAGATACACTGCACATATTCGCACACCAGGACAGTGGCTGAGTCTAGTCGTTCACGGCTAGCAGTGCATCCTGTACAGAGTAGTGGACTAACCTGGGGTTGACAATCTTGCGGATATCAAACCAAATGGAGTATTCGTCATGAGCAAAGTCCACTGCAAGCTGATCGCCTTTAGAAAAAGAAGAGAAAAAAACTTTAAATATGCAACGTGGAGACAATATTCGTAATAATAATAGCGATGAAAAATATAAAGTGTGCAGGCATAGTCATGATATTCCACTGACGATTGTGACAAGAAAACGTTCTGCGCATAACACTACGTTGGCTGCCTTGTTCGTGATACGAGTGTGACGAACTTCATAATGATATTATTTCATCGCTATAGAAGAAAAACTAGACCTAAGAAAAACCTCACAAGATAGAACGATTGCACACCAACGCACTAATGAGCAAGCAATACCTAGGAGAGAATGACAGAGACATATAGAGTGAGAGAGATTCACAAAGGATAGAAGATGGCCCCACACATACCTTCTTCAGCAAGAATCGGCTCTGGAAGAAGGAACACAACTGGCATCCAGTGTTCACGCCATTGCGGCTGAAATGGACACAAAACAGGGAAGCATACACTTGCATTTGTTGAGAGCTTTCAATATCTAGATGCAGCAAAGTATGAACCTATCGTTCTCAGCAAAGACGGCCCTCATAACCAAACCAACCTCAAGGTCGTGGAACCATGGGCACAGCAGGGGCGTAGCAGCCGCTCCGGCCGGTCCGGCTTTGGCCGGACCACTTTTTCGCCCGACCACGACCACCATAGTAAAACAATGCCAAAAGTGCCCAGAATGCAGGATTTTGCACCCTAATTTCAAAAACATTCCGGGGGGAGATCCCCCCGCAGCATCCCTGGCCGGACCACCGCCAACGGCGGTGCTACGCGCCTGCACAGGAGGCAGCAACCTGAAAACTCTTCACATGTCAACCCTTGCTCAAAAAGTCACCATGCAGGGTAGCTTATACAGCAGTTTTAATGTACAGTAAAACCTGCCATGGCGACCACTCTGACAAGGCAGCCACCTGCCCTGGAGGACCACTACAACCAAGACCAAGGAATGTAATTTCTAGTCAAATGACCCAACATAAGGAGACCACCCGTACACAGGGACCACATTTGGAAGGTCCATCGAGTGGTGGCCTTAGAGAGGTAATTATGATGTCGCGTCTGTAACATCATCCCGGCTTGAATTCCATGAAGGGTCCCTCTGTAGCTAAGCAACGCCACTGCGAGACTGACCTTTTCGGTTCCCTGCCTATGCCAGCTGGGTGCCATGGACAGGACAATGTCCGTGCCGCGGTGCATCAGCAGATCCCACCAGAAGACGACACCATGGCAGGGCACAGCACTACCGCTACCACTGCCACTGGACGCTGGGCCGGTTTTCTTGCGAGCAGGCAGGACCTTCATGACGCTCGTTGCCGGACGTGGATTCTTACAGTACTGCTCTAGGTCTTTCATCGAGTCTAGCTCAAACCTTGACAGCAACAAGACAGTAGAGAGCAGTACAATGCAATCAAATGCAAACGCAAGACATGCTTATAAAATGAGTCGCACACTCAACAATATAGAAAGGAAAAGGACATATGGATACGAGTTAAGAGTAACTCTCTATCACTGTAACTAGATACTATATACAGTCGGAAAGTGCAATAACTAGGCACAAAACTGACAGACCTCAGACTAGTCCATCACAATGTCATGCATGAGGAGTACCGTAGGAGTTCGGCTTTCGGCTTGTACAATTCGTTTTCGCAAAGCTTCCTCCTTCTTTACTCATCTTTGATAGTTACGACCCACCCAAGTTGGGTGGTGTGCTGCTTTGCTGCTTCGAATTGTAGTTAGACCGCTTTGTCAAATATCCTACTGGTCTCGTCATCGTCCAGTAACAATCGACATTCTTTGTTCCGTTGGGACTGTAGCTTGTGCTCGTTTTCGTTGCGCTTGCCTTCCCCTCTTTATTCTTTCCATAACCTTGAACCTTCCAAGTTGGAAAGCTGTTGGTTAGCGCTACGGAGATGTGTTGAAGCTAGGTGTCAGGACGTCGAATGTCTCAGTACTCTGTCAGTTTTGTGCCTAGTTATTGCACTTTCTGACTGTATATAGTATCTAGTTACAGCGATGGAGAGTTACTCTTAACTCGTATCCATCTGTCCTTTTCCTTTCTACATTTATTTATGGCTCAACATCCGAGTTTCAAATTACACTCAACAATATTGGATTTAAAAGGCATATCAGCACATAAAACACAGGGAATGTGACGTATATTGGATACTTCAGATGTAACAGAATTTGCTGCAACAAAGGAATTTAAAATACGTTAGATTTACTTCCTTGCGATGATCTCGTGTTGTACAGTAAAGGCAAAGGTTAGGGTCCCTGGTTCGAGTCCTGGCGGTGACAGTCAATTTTTCTTCTTCAGACTTTTCCCGTTTGCGTCTTCCCCTCAAAACAGTGAATATGTTAAGGTAGCTCATAGTCAACTCTGACAGTGGGGGCAAGAGGTGTTAGAGACCTCCTGTTTCAATGATCTTGACATAGTGAGCGCGGTGCAGCTCATCTCCTCTTCTTCATCGCCTCTGTTGCCCCCTCCCCATCCCAGAAGAGTCTCCCGGGGGTGGAACTAATGATTGCTCAAACTGGGATACGAACCAATAAAGAGGTGATGTCAAATGATGCCTATTTGGTATCAAAGAGGATAATAAGCAAGGTTGCCATCACTTTCCTGTCCACCCTCTCCTCCTCTGGAAGCCCACACACTCCCGCTATTCAAACAATCCACAGTTCCCCGCGTGAGACACTCACGTCTGAATGAGCGAGGCATCCGACATCAGTGTGATGTCATCGGTATCCCAGAGCCGTTCCACGTGCAGGTCATAGCCACAGGGTGGCCCTCGGCAAGACGCCATGCCGTCGGGCAGTGCCAGCTTGCTGCTTGTGTGCGACTGCAGTCCAGCGCACAGTACACACACACACATACAGGTACATACACACAAGCACACACATACATACACATAGGCACACACACACATAAGCACACACAGAGAATAAGATAACATGCCAGTACTTCAAGGGTGGGGGTACTTGGACCCGGTTGCAAAAAGAACACCGGGTCATTTGTGAGCCGGTTGGGAGTATATCAGGGAGTCCTCAGACCCCCCGACATACAATAGCCGTACTTGAATGTACCCGGGACTGACCCGGTTGCAAGAGTTGTGCCAGGTACACGTGTACCAGGTTGGTTTGAAATCATGGAGCAGACACTGGAACATGTACCGTAAAGTATCGTTGATCCGCTCCCTCTCTGATTCCCGCCCCCAGTCGATTTTCTACCTGTGAAGCGACTTCGGCGTATACAACGAAATACGATGTTGAACCGACGCATGCACTGCTGTACACAATTTGTGCCAATCCAGGATGAACATGTGCACAATCCAGCACATCGAGTATGATCCTCCAAGTTGTTATACATCGTACTGCACTTGACAGCCTTGATCTAATTCCCGCCCCCTGCCGAAAACCCAGCTGGGAAGTGACATGGTGTGGGGGGGGGGGGGGGGAGGGCAGATCAACGGTACTTTACGCTATATGTGGTACAACTTACGTGTACACAGATGTGCACTTCTATCATGACACGCATGTAAGTGGAAGGGCAGCTGGCCTGAAAATGCACAATAATGCCCGGGGTCGGGGAAATGCCGTCCACTAGTTGGTGTCAAGTACAGTCAGACCTCGCTTATCCGGTCCTCGTTTATCCGGATCCCTCGCCATCCGGAAGAAAATTGTTGGCCACTGATTTACAGCATATGCCATGCACACATACAGTATGTGTGTTCGATTATCCAGTTCCCTCGCCTATCCAGATATTTTTGTGGAAAACTGATGTGTGCGGTTAAGCGAGGTCTGACTGTACCATCCACAAGTCAATGTCTTGCACACCAGACTTTTAGGATCCGGACTGAACATGTACCAAAAAAAACACCACTATAGTCAAACCTCCTAAGGACAAACACCAAGGGGCTCCCTGGATTTGTTTGCACTGACAGAAGTTCTTCTTCTCCGTACTATTAGGATGCAATGCACAAGAAGACAATAGTATTGGTAGAGAGGAATGGCGACCCTCATCATGTACATCTACACAGCGAATACTCTCTCTCTCTCTCTCTCTCTCTTTGAATGTAAAAAAGGTTCGCACATTTGAGTTAGCGCCTGCTATGCAATTGTGTTGAGAAACACAACCAGCTTAGGAAGTAATTAGTTTCGCTTGTGCCAGGCCATCATGCCTGATTATACCAGGGTGGCAGATGCAGCACATAGCGGCGAGGGCGATGTGGTAAGTCTCACAGCCAATGCCCGACAAGGGGGGGGGGGGGGGTTGAACTTCGTTAGCTGCACCCATGTTACCACCACTCAGAGCAGTGAGTACTGCCCAGCAGCTGTACACAGTGAATCTGAAGTGATCTGGCCCATGCAGTCACAGCGACCCGTGTACTAGTAATACAGTGAAACCTGTCTAAGACGACCGCTCTAAGGACCTTCAAAATGTGGTCTCTGTTACCAGGTGGTCTCCTTATCCAGGGTAATTTGACTGAAAATAGCATCCCTTGGTCCTGGTTTCAGTGGTCTTCCAGGACAGGTGATCACCTTGACAGGTTTTACTGTAATTCATAGACAGTGGTGGTGCAGGTGGTCAGTGAAGGGCATGAGCACACCCTGGCTCTCTCACGTTCAATCCACCTGAGCATACGGCCGGGCAGTGAAGCATACTGTCACCACCCACCACACACCAATGCGAAACACGCCAGCGTCAGACGCAGGTGTGTGGAAATGAGAGAATAAATAATTTGATAGTTCTTCAGGTGAGAAAAGACAACATAACCTCTAACAATAACATGCTGATGTGCACATAGTTTGAGCAACTCAATCATGCGCAAACAACAGCAAGTCAGAGTAAAGAATGCAGGGCACACGACTGGGCGTCGGTGGTCACAACACGTGATATTACATTGCACAATGAAAGAGGCAGTCCTGCTGCACTATAAACTTTGGTCTTTGAAAGTCGGGAATAGGGCAGAAACGTGACGCAAGCATTTTTCAACAAGAAACAAAACGGTTTGTGTGCCTTGTGAAAAGGCATACCCTACGTCTAAAAGAAAAATAAGCAACTGCTGTACTAGAAAATTAGAATCGCACAAAATCTTCTTCACAAAATTTGAACAAACCTGCATCGTGACTCAGAAGTGGGACTCAAAAACACGACAATGAAAACACGACTACGAAGATAACAAGTGCATGAAGTCCAGGGAATCATCCATCCATCCATGTGACAAACTGAATTCAGAGTGCTGCTGGTCAGTGCAAAACAGGTTAATGTTGCTGTGTCCGCTGTTGCTGTGGTTGTGGCGAGATAGACTGAGCAGTTGGGGACAAGATAGTTCTGGGAAGCTAGCAAGTACTGACTACTGTCTGCAAACTCATGTTCAACATGATGGCCTGTTCACATGCCGCACTCAACACGCACGCACGCACAAGGATTGCAATGCTTCGCCATACAACTGCTAGTCTCCTGTACTAAGCTGTACTGTCAATAGCGTCGCTAAGGAACGCTGCACTAGGCGACACTTCCCACCGTTCAGATTGATGGTGGATAAGCCAAACCTATCCACATCCCGCCACCCCTCTACTGCCACTGGAAGCAAGCAGCTCAGCTAGCAGAGCTGATCAAGATCCATGGTTTCGCGTCACCGTCGGAATGAAATCCATCGAGGTAGGTCGTCCGAAGAGCAGCTTTCGCAGCTGAGAGCTAATGTCAGCGATGAGCTGGGGATTATCCCGTTGGAAGTGGTGCGAGTGCACCAGGATCGTGTAGAACGTTAGCGCGGCGATGTTGTAGACGAAATTCAAGACAATCAGCGGCACTAGCAGGACGAAGAGAACGATGAAGACGGGTAGTAAGATGGTCAATTCCACCAGTCGTACTAGAAAAGACCAGACACTCTGGCGATTACACACCTGGTCGTAGCCAGGCAGGGAGGACAGCGCCTCCATCTCACAGCCTACGTCCATCTTGTGCGAAGGACCACGGCCGCCCAGTGGATCTACCTGGGATCTACCGCTCAGTTCCTGCTCTCCGCTCCAACACCAAGCAAGACTGACAACTACTAAACTGCAAAAAGAAAGCGTCCATCTGCACCAAGTTCCAACTGCAACACGTCCGTCCTCCTGTAGCTGTCGACAAGTAGGCATACGTCTACAACTAACTCATAAAATAATAAAATTATTATTATGATCACATGCACAACGCATGCACACGCGTGCACGACAAACCGCTCATGATGATCATGTCAAGATCGCGAGATCGAGAGAGCTGTATAGTGAGAAAGTATTTTTGAAAAACAACAACACGTGCGCACACATACAGCGCATAGTGTACCGCGTGTCCCGTCGCAGGCGCGCTGGCGAGGGCTAGGCTAGCAGCTAGCCGCCGGTGTGAAAACTTGCGCCGCGACGGTGGTGCACGCTTCGACATTTTCACAGATTACGAGACTCGAGAGTCGAGATGAGAGCTTGTGACTTCCAATCCTGATCGTAGCTAGCTGTCTACTCGCGCTACACGCAGTACGGAAACTACTGTCTGGGAAAGACAACAAAAGTCAACACAACCCTTGCTCGTAAACCAAGATGAAAGGTGACCGTGGTGACAGACTAAGAGAAAGAAAAGGAGGACAGACATGATTCTGACAAGGAACTGGTCGGGGCTCGCTGCACTTTTGCAGATCTCCGTGAAACTCCATTGACATTGTCATTGACATCCGCCCTATCCGTTAATCCGGGCAGTCCAGTTTAGGCGGTTTAGGCAGTGCTTGCCACTCGTACTTGGACATAATTCCTTAGAGCCGTTGTGAGAATGACAATCACAGTAAAACTCCCCTAATCGGGGCAGATTGGGACGGAGCACTGCCCGTAACTACACGTAGGAATTGCCCGTAACTCAGAACAAACAAAAATGTACAATGTACTTGCTGAGTGCAAGTAAACCTTTTTTTATTTGCCAGTCAAGACAATAGTGTCTTGGGACCGTTTTTCGTTGAAATGTCATTTTTGTGACTCTAGATGGGTTGGAAAGGTGCCTGGCATGGTAGACGGACGTGACCGGATTGGAGACGTCCGGATCTGGGGAGTTTACTGTGCTAGTAACAAGTTATCCGAGTGCCAACTATCCAAACGATCAATCATCCAGATAGACTTTACTGTTGAGTGAAATCTGAAGGGGAGAAAAATGAGTTTTCCGGCATTCAATTTCCATCCACGGCTACACTATTGCACTGGTCGGCGCAGGCCCGCCGAGCATGACATACCATCGTGCCGGTGTCCGCAAGACTCACTATCACACATCCCTATGGCCCACGGTATCATGGGGGGGTAATCAGTTCAAGGAGCTGGGGTGTGTGGTATTCCTCTGCCATGATCGTGGCCCGGTGGGACAGACGTACCGGCAGGGGCGGATCCAGAAGCCTAAATTTCGTAAATGTATTACTGGCAACCATATCCGTGTCCATGTACATGTCCATGTATCCAGTTTTGCCTACTTTTGAAGTATACTGGAACACCCCCCCCCCCCCCCCCCCCTGTAGAGATCGCTGGATCCGCCGCTGCATACCGGTGCTCTCCATTCCTAGCTTCCTGCTGGAAGTAGTGCATCAGGAACATGCCACACCCATTCGTCCCGCTCTCATCTCACAGCACAAGGTGACAGAGCTTCACTTCACAACCAAGCGGTACATGTAGTGGTTCCAGACACAAGACACGAGAAAAACAGCCCATCATGGCAATCGACGTAACGCACCACGGTGTACAGCAGTGTGCGGGGAACAGCGCGAGAGGTCAGCCAGCAGTGAGCATGTAATGCCAGGGGCCGCACTGGAGACAGCGAGGCCAAAGTCGCACCAATAATTTAATCCGAATTTCCCAACTTCGAACTCTTGTCTCCCCGGAATCTTTTTGATAATTTAGTCTTGTAATGTTTGAGGCAATAAAGTATGGACTACTTGGGCCCAACTTTCCAAAAAATGTCCCAGGGGAGTGTCTGGGACCCACCCAGCTCATACCAATGAGGAATACTATCCGACGCCAATGAAGGGGTCCTACACAGTCACTGTGGCAGTAACTGATTGAAATCGAAAGGGCAAGTGTGCCCTCCTACCCCAGTCAAGTTTAAAAGTGCTCTAACTGCCCTTGCTGGTTAGACGGATCAATGGCATTGTGTTCTGCTTGCTCTTTCCTTTGCATTGTTGTTTTCATCACCATTGATTTCACGATCTATTTATTTTTGGGCCCGTACAAGAGGCTTTGGTAGTAGTACAGTCATACAGTCTCTTGGAAAGGTATTATACAATGATATGTAGATCTACACCGTAAAATACGAGATTCGCCCTGCACTGGTGCAGTCGTGTACTGCTGGACATGGACTGAGCTGAGAAGTACAGTGCCCATGATCCACACTACACTGTACTCTGTACACCATTGTACAGATCTACGGAAGATTTTTTCCGAGAGCGCTGCATTGCCAACTACTGTAACTACATTTTTCCTACACTAGTTTATCACTCCCTTAGTATTGACTCCCATAGATTTTCGCCAGACCTAAGCAGTCAAATATTCCTGCATATTTCAATCCTTAGGGCTATATTGACCGCTTATATTTGACTCCTTTTTAGCGATAGAACACATGCTTTGGTTAGTCGTGATAAATCTAATATTGACTTCGTACTTGGTCAATATAGGAAATAAATGCCGAGGTCTTTTACTCGGCTTTTATTTCCTATTGACCTCGTACTCAGTCAATATTAGATACATACAGTCTTGACCTGCACACACTTTGTCTTGTGAATCGCGGACGCGGAGGCGTTCTGACGTCGCTGTTTGTTCACAAACAAAATGCACAGTCATGCTGCTGCCGAGCCCCCGACATACCCCCACAGTACTCAGCCGATGATTTCGCACACACCTCCAAAACCGGCAACAGTGCGACACTAGCGACAGGAACAAACCACTTGAAAGCTCTTCACTTCTGAATCAGTGATAAGACTTCACATTACACAAAATCTGGCCTCTGTCAAAAGCGAATGTGGGTGTAGTGCCTATGGCCCTGGCCTGGGCTATCGCCGGCGAGTGGCACGCGAGAGCCAGAGCTCTCCAGATCAACGCGGAACTGCTAAGTTGTTTCGCACTTCTTGGGGAAAACATTGCGGAAGTACCGGTAATTGTAGCGTGTATAGCGAAGATGCTGCTGCTACGAGAATGTCGAGCTCCTTGTCGAAAAGTAAAGCCGAGTCCGACCATTCTGACGGACAGTAAAGCGCTCCATTCGACTGCCACGGCGTTCTGTAAAAGCGCGAGGAATCGCACAGGGCACACAGTCCGAGCTGCAGCCCTGCCGACGACAGCAAAGTGGAACTCCGCAACTGGATGAGCTAGCTCACGGCGCGCACGAGGCCAACCCCAGCCGAGACAGGCTTCTTATCACCTCCGCAAGCTATTCCGTCGTGGCCAGGGACAAGCACACAGGCAAGTCACCTCATCAAAGAAATAGTTCTCGTAACTGCTGCGGTGTGGCGGCGTTCCTTGGCCGTTCAGGCTTTTGTCTTGACTCCCGAACAACAGGCAAAACGCCGGTACGGCCGGGCCGGGCAGGATAGACTCGACAGCAACATGTAGAGAGGTGTGTCGGGGGCATGTCCAACGCGCGCACGTGAACTGAAAGGCAAAGAACGCGACTACACCGCTGTGTGCATGTGTCACCGGCGTACCGGTAACTCCAACAACAGACTACACTCTCTACAGTCAGACGACAGTGGCCGTGACCTGGTGACAGCAGCGACTAAACAACTGGCAAGTCGACCCGACGCAAGATCAAGCGGAAGCTGCCACCAGATTCCAGAATCAAACTCACCCAGGTTAGTCAGTTAAAAACTGTTTTACCTTTTAATAGGCTAGCCTAGGGCTAGGTCGCCCAGGACTCAGAGTACAATCAGAGGATGATCCTTGAAGGCAGGGACTGGTTAGAGTGCTGCTAGGTCAGCAATCCAGAGTGCCCCCCCCCCCCACACACACAAGGTCCCGTGGAATAAAATTCGCCTCCAATTGCGCTTCTTGCTCTACGCGATCATCTGGAGATGTGGACCTAGTGTGTGTGTGTGTGTGTGTGTGTGTGTGAAGTGAATACAGTGTTGGGGCTCACCATGTAGATGAACATACCACCAGACGCCCGCAGAACATGCCTGCATCTGTATCATTGGGGAGGCGATTTCGATATGCCGCCATCGGGTGTTTTACATGGAGAGGCATAATATGATCGCAGATACAGTCATCATGCCCAAACCAAAAACATTGCAAGTACAATAACGTCATTCCAACGGAAATGCCATTCAAATAGATTCCGTAAAAACTACCGGCAACATCTAACAGCAAAGCTGTGCTAGGTGAACTACGACCCCAGTACCAAGCCGGTGCCCCTGAGCCACTTCCCATTACCAGACTGTATGCATATACGTACCCTTGTACTGTGCTACGCACATCGTGCACACATTCTGAATGCAGTAGAGCCTGAACGAGCTCACTAATACCCAGCTAGCATTCGCAGGATGTCCGTTTTAAAGTGCTCCGCGCCAAATATGCACTTCAGATCAGAGTTCACTTTGCAAAGCGCACCGTCTAATACGTGGTGACTCCACTGTGTATAGACTGTTGCACATGAAAACAAGAACGGAATACAAGGCTGCCCCCCCCCCCCCCCCCCCGGTTTTCTTCGGCACTCGACAGTCCTGTATTCGTATCTGAAAAAAGCATGACATCGTCATTGCCCGTCTGTCCATGTGCCTCAGGTCTCAGGTGCCATGTCGGTAGCAACGGTCAATGCTGTCAACACGCTCGGCGGCACTGTGCAGGATGTGAGCAGACTCAGGTTTGCTGAACAGGCGATGCTGAGCCGTTACCAGAGCACCAGCAGCAGCTCATGCGCAGATGAGACCAGTCATGAGCAGCACGGTGGTGAGGAGGATGCACACAATGCCAGCAGCAGCAGCAGCAGCAGCAGCAGCACAGTGCCAGATGAATACTGCGATGAAGCACAGTCTACAGCACACACAGAGTTTGTGCACGTGGTGAGCAGGGAGGTCGATCTTCTGGAGCACGTCCTGAGCTTCTGCAGCGACGCCGATATCGTGAGCATTGCCCAGACCTGCACATTCATGGACAGGAATTGCCAACGCATGCTGAACAAGCGCAAGCAAGCCTGGCGCAGGCGACTGCTGCAGCCTCGAGCGGATGGAAAATGTCGCACGGCAGAGTACGCCGTCAACTTGGATCAACTGCTGCGCATCGGTAGACTGGTTGATGCACAGCGCGACGCTACGAACACGTCCAGTGCCATCACGATGAGTCAACTGGAGGACATCTTGCAAGTGGGCACCCAACTGCAATACACCACACACCTGTTTGACATAGTGCACATCACCGAGTACGACTCACTGTCAAAGATCAGTCTGATAGCGGTGCTGAGCCAAGGCCAGCAACAACTGAGTTTCTATCGCATGGTGTGGCGCTCGGCACACGGCCACCCGTTCCATCTCTTCCCGAAAGAAACACACAGAGTGGCAGAGAAGCAGAGCGCCTATCGCCAGTTCTTCGCGCCGTACTTCGCCACAAACTGCCGCCGTCTCTTGCCCTGCTATGCAGTGCTGCCGGAAAGCAGCACCGTCGTGCAGGGCTGGCGTGACCAGAAGCCAAGCGTCGACAAGGAGCTACTACCACGCCAGCAGATGCTGATCGGCATGTTCCCGGTGGATCGGCTCAATCTCATTCTGGAGTTGTGCACGGGTTACGAAGGTGGGCACACACTACACGATGACACCGTCCAGCAACAGCAACAGCGACTAGTAACGCCTCGCCTCATCACGCCGGCACGTTTCTACAACGCCCTGGAGTACTGCGACGGCCAGCACCAGCACTTGTGGTGGGTGTAGGGACGGGTGCTGGACATCAACCAAGCACGGCAGCGTGACAAAATACTTCCTTGCCATTACCAACGCGTCCTTTGCCTGACTCAATTGCTCATGTGGATAGCTAGAATCAAGCATCGCATCTCTTGTCCTGTAATGATAACAAGCCATGTCGCGATTTCTGCAATGCGAGCAGATCCAAGAGAGGCTGTTCAAACCGGACAGGACCATTTCTGAACTGCTTTACGAGTATACTATCTAGAGGCCTATCCAAGTGTATGTCTTGAGTCTTGAGTCTTGAGTCTTGACTGTGTATACAGTTATAGAGAAGCAATATCCCAGACACAAGCCCACATGCTTCCTACAATAATTATAGACATGTTGATAGTAGTTGATGTTGACGGTGCGTGTTTTTGGCCGTAATGCCTCAGGTCAGCAGAGCCACCAATGCCCCACCATCACTGCTGCGTCTCGGTGCAGCCCCTGCTCAGTAGTTGTCACGTTTGTCCTCATCTCAGTACCATCAGTACTATAGTCTTTCTTTGTTATCTTCGAGCTGGGAATGTGAACATAGTAATAAAAAAAAAGTATAAACAAAGTACATGAATCAGTTTCCTCTGAGACAAGAATACGATAAGGCCACACCAAGTCATTTCTATGTTTCGCGTTACCGCGCGCGTACCTTTTCGAATCCTTGACACGGAAAAAAACTCCGAGACAAGTCAATCGATGGCTGTTCTGGCGAACATTCTCTAGCCAGTATGGCAGAGCAGAGGTTATCAGCTTCTCGATAATCTTGCATTCCAGGCGATGGTACGTAGAAGGTGCGAGAGATGACAATTTCTATTTTCCTAGCCCTACGATACTGCCTGTTCACCAAGCGAGCGGAGATTCCAGGTGTCAAGGACTTCGAGATTTTCCACGATCGTGATGGAGCCACAATCGTGATGGAGCGGAATTCCACTCGACTTATGTCAATGTGCAGAAGGAGCCATCCATGAAATTTGTTATTGTATCGCTCCAGCCCAGTCGGACAGTTAGTAGTGATATTCTGTGTGCAACACGGCGCAGTACACATAGAATGGAGTTTTGTTTTTTCCTCCGTTTTTGTTTTTATTCCGCCCGCCCGCGTGCCTTTTCCAGAAAAATGTCCGACGCCAAACATAGAATTACCTTGGTGTGGCCTAATACTCAGAAAAAGGACACACTTCGAGCTCTTTACGAACATCTTGAAAGTTTTTGGTTTCACAAGACTACTAGTAACTTAGTATACTTTCAAGTCAGGTGAAATACAGGCAAAGGGAAAGGAACAAGAACAGTGGATTAAAGCTGTGTATATTCACACAAAGAAACCCAACATTTGCAAACAGAAGCAAATTAGATTCGCACTTAGGCTGTTCGGCAGGTCGTCAAAACCTCGTTAGTTGTCTATTTGTTGTCTCTTGTTGGGTTTTCTCGCACTTGCACCTTTGTGTCACTATTGCTAACAGTTATGTCTATGGGTCACTCTTAATCCACTGTTCTTGTGTTCAAGATGTTCGTAAAGAGCTTGAAGCGTGTCCTTTTTCTAAGTACATGAATCATTCTTGATAAATCATGATGTATGGTGTGTTTGAATATCGAATTCGGAGGTTGGCGAGCTCTACCCCGCCGATTATGGAACGAGGAACTTGATTTTCAGTGTTATCCTATGTCTGTGTATGCAGCTTTAAGTAGTTCTCTATCTTCTATATCAGTGACACCACAGTAGAATCATACTGACAGATAGCGTTGCACAGAGAGGCCAACGGTAATCTAGAATTTATTTGCCTTTTGAATTTCTCCAGGCAATCCGCGGGCACTGTAGCTGCATTCTCCGACTTACAGCAATTATATGAGAGCTACCATAGCCACTACCGGTAGGTGTTTATGAACGTGGCACTACTGGACCAAATAGCAACCATCTTACTTCACCACACTCTTTAAATTAGAATTGAAATATTATCGAGCCTTGCTGTCTTATCATTTTGCCACAAGGTGAAATTTAAAAAAACCAAAAAAAGAACCTCTAATTGAACTCGGATGTAATGTAATGTAATCATGGCTAATAGGGAGCTTGAGTTTGTTCCAACACAAACCAGCTAGACAGCGCTTGGGCTGGTTCTCCACCCTAAACGGGGCGATAAGACTCACACGCAATCCAGGTCGCGAGACATGAATCCACACGCCATGGTGCAGTACAAGCATTGCAGTGGGGGAAAAAACCTGATTAATATGCTTGCATACCGGGTACCACATTGTTGATATGTTAACTACGATTGTTGATGTGAACATAGTCATTGGTGTGCATGCTACATGTACACATGGCATGCCTTGTCCATAGTTCATGTAGGAACAGATCAAACATACATGTACATCCTAGCAGTAACTTAAGTATAAGCGATCTTAGGACACAGAATTATCTCCATATTCACGGGTCATTATCCCTCTCTTTCTGCCCCCCCCCCCCCCCCTCTCTAGTGCACGTACATGAAGGCATCAAAAATAACATCGCCACCCATGACGTGTTAATCGGTCAGAATATCACTTGCAGCAGCTGTACATGTGCAGTACCTGCTGGAGAGCTGAGCAGTTTGTATCAACCATGACATTCTTAGTGCTACTTGCATTGACCACGCACAAACACACACACACACACACACACACACACACACACACACACACACACACACACACACACACACACATACACACACACACACACACACATGCACTCTCCCTGAGTCTTCACTACACCACCATCACGCACAGTGACGCACTGCTTACCTTCATGCCCCACACATTACATGTACACCATCAGTCTTTCTATGTTCACCCTACATAACGTCACAACTCTACAGCTCGCACTTTCATTCGTCCGTCCTGATTATCTGCCTGCTGCACGTTATACTCAGTTGCACACGCAGTCAGCCACCTTCCTTTTTCTTACACAGAAGTAAACGCAATCCCGTTGGAACGCATGACCTAGCCCTAGCGTTTCTCCCTGCTCCTCCTTCTCATGACTTCTCTGAATGATGCTACGTCTTCCTTTACTGCCTAGAAACAACTGGCCCTTTCTTTCTTTCAACTGATACATGTATCACATACACTGGAGCAAAGGCCACAGAACGGAGCTTGGCCGGATTTTGCAAATAAAAAGGCCTAAATTAGCACATTCAAAACGTGCAATGTAGACTGTGTGCATACTATCTGTACACAACTCTCTGGATGAAAGGGGTGGTGCGGATCTAAAGAAAATAGTGCAATGCTCCTACAGTCCTCCGATACGCATGTCGGATGTATTCCATTATCAGCCGGTCAAAACTCTGCAAAGCAAGGTATTTGTACCTGGCATATACAACAACCTCTATAGAGCGGCGAGCGGTGCCATTCAGCCTTTCAATAATACATCAGATTACCATATTTCCTCGAATAATAGACCATGCTCAAATAGTAGACCCTCCTAGAGGCCTCACGGAAAAATAGTAGACCATGCCCGAATAAGAGACCCGGTCTCTTATTTGAGTTCATCGCTTTGCGCATGCGCACTAAGAAAGCACGTGGTGGATCAAAAAAGGACGCGATTTTAGGTTGCGCAACTACAATTTTTGTAGTGGCTAGTGCTTCCTTTCATTATTTGAGCACGGTCCACTATATTTTCATCGGCACATCGCTGGAAATGGTGGATTTTTAACACGTCATAATAATAGAACTTCTATTATTATGATGTGTTAAAAATTCACCATTTCCAGCGATGTGCCGATGAAAATATAGTGGACCGTGCTCAAATAATGGACCATGCCCAAATAAGAGACCGGGGGTCCAACCCTCTTCAAAAAACAAACAAAAATTTCACGGTTCGCGTGAGACTCGGCTGGAAGCCGGGTTTTCCGCATCCGTAGGAACGCCACCACCCTTCAAGGATCAAGGCGCAGATGCAGCTCCTAAAGTGGTGGGAGGTGAGTAGATCAGCTCACCAGCAAGTAGTCAAAGACCGAAAATCCCATTCACTGCATCCATCAAAAAACAAAAGACCGGGTCTATTAATCGAGGAAATACGGTATCCTATTCAGCATCACCTTCTCTGGTGAGCCTTTTTGCAGGCGAAAACAGCTGTCAGAAGAAATCCTAGTATCAGTACTAGGAGTGAAACGGTTCGGGTAAGGAACCGGTTTTGGAACCGCCAGCTGAAAAGAATCGGGTACCTGTTCCGTCAAATTTCGAACCGAAACTCGAAAAATCTCGTTCTCGTACAAATACATGTACACGCCAAGTCTACTCGAGATTTTTAAATGTCTTACCTTACGATCACCGCCCTTCCAGAGGGTCCTCCTATCGATCCTGGTCACTACGAGCGTACCTTCTTCGCACATGGACTCTCCGATGTCTCGTTCTTGCTCGTAAAAATATGTTCTAACTTGAAAATATTTGTTACGGACGCATTTGGTCGGTCTGGAGAAAAGAGTGCATGGAACCGATACCCGAACCGTGGGAAACTATGCTGGCATTCGGGTACCCGAACATGAAAAATATGGAACCGTTTCACCCCTAAGATTCAGTACCCATAACCTTTATTTCGTTGTTGGAATTGTTGTTGTTGTGTGTGTAATGTCTACCGAGGGTAGCAGCTAGCCGCCTGAAGAGTGCATGGAGGAGAGGAATATGACACAATACAACTGTTGTTAATTCTCACCTGCCACTGAGCTTGCAGACTGGAAAAGCTCTGACAACTCGCCAGCCACTCGGAGCTGATCAGTTGAACGTAGCAGAGCGCCGATGCAGGAACAACAGCCGCATCGGGCTGTACAGAAGCAAAAAGAAAGCGACGTGTACGTGTATGCTTTAGGTAACTTCACCGGTGCTCCTCAAGTATGTGTTTTCACACTACTTAACGTAGACCGAACACTCACACATGGTCCCTTTGCTGCAAATACCTCTAGATGCACCAAATCATTAGGCATAAACTCCACGTCATGCCACCTAACTGGGCAGTATCTTACCGTCAGCATATTCTCAAAAGCGTGGAAAATCGTGTAGAGTCCACCTTCTCCAATCAGCTCCGAGTCGAAGACCTCCGTCACCAGGAGTTGAGCACGTTGGGGCATCGCACCTGAATCAGCGCTCACATCTGTCGAGCGGCGATCGATCAAGCTGATCTGTTTCTCAAAGCCGTTTGTCTTGATGCACTTCTCCGCAATCCGGGCCATCGGAGCATACGCCTGACAACAACGTGAACGCAAACATTCAAATACGAAATCACACTAGCGGCGGGACAATGCATTCTGGCACTATTGGTGGCACAGCAAGCATATCAGAAATAACAAGAACGTTCCCGTCAGTTCGCTTCTGAAGTTTATGGCAAGCAATCCTAACTGAGCCTCCAAGTGTTGACGTAGCAGCCCTCTCATGGTAGCCCATGGCAACCAAGAGGGCAGGTACGAACGAAGGAAGTCTAGGGTTCCCAGCAAAAAGGCAGTAGCCTGTTGGGACTCCCCTAGCAAAAAAAAACAAAACAAAAAACCTACTACTGCTACCACTAAGCATCCAGTAGCACAGATTCAGTCCGAAATGAAAACTACAGATACGGGACAGGGACAGTCAAGAATCAACCCAGTCCAGAGCGAAACCTCTCTAGTGTGAATGCCACTGAACGTGTGTCACATATTCCACCCTGCGATGACTCACCCAGAGGAAGAACACATGGGTTATTAACTCCAAGTTACAGGTGGTCTTTCTACACAGGTGTGCGTGGGCAGTATGTGACAGGTGGTCTTTCTACACAGGTGTGCGTGGGCAGTATGTGACAGGTGGTCTTTCTACACAGGTGTGCGTGGGCAGTATGTGACAGGTGGTCTTTCTACACAGGTGTGCGTGGCAGTATGTGACAGGTGGTCTTTCTACACAGGCGTGTGTGGGCAATATGTGACAGGTGGTCTTTCTACACAGGTGTGTGTGGGCAGTATGGGACAGGTGGTCTTTCTACACAGGTGTGCGTGGGCAGTATGTGACAGGTGGTCTTTCTACACAGGTGGGTGTGGGCAGTATGTGACAGGTGGTCTTTCTACACAGGTGTGCGTGGGCAGTATGTGACAGGTGGTCTTTCTACACAGGTGTGCGTGGGCAGTATGTGACAGGTGGTCTTTCTACACAGGTGTGCGTGGGCAGTATGTGACAGGCGATCTTTCTACACAGGTGTGCGTGGGCAGTATGTGACAGGCGATCTTTCTACACAGGTGTGTGTGGGCAGTATGTGACAGGTGGTCTTTCTACACAGGTGTGCGTGGGCAGTATGTGACAGGCGATCTTTCTACACAGGTGTGCGTGGGCAGTATGTGACAGGCGATCTTTCTACACAGGTGTGTGTGGGCAGTATGTGACAGGCGATCTTTCTGCACAGGTGTGCGTGGGCAGTATGTGACAGGCGATTTTTCTACACAGGTGTGCATGGGCAGTATGGCTAGTTGGGGACCTGAAAACTTCGGCAGTGAAAAGACCAGTACTCTATTGGCAGGCGGTCTACAGAGAGCGAAGTCCTCCGGTTCGATAGAGTGCTCGCTGCAGAAGCAGAGCAGTAACACACGAGTCACAGAGTACCACACGTCTGGTTTGTTGTAACTAGTAGTTTCATGATTGCCATCTGGCATGAAACTATTAGTTACGACAAACCAGACGCGTGGTACTCTGTGACTCGTGGGCAGGTGGTCTATATAAATTTATAAAATGCGGTTGAGCTACTCAATGGAATCCGACCGAGTGAGTCAACTTGGCGCAGTGCACTGGCTCACCAGCCCAGTGTTTGCAGGTGCATGGGCAGGTGCATGGGCAGGTGCATGGGCTACATAGTACAAGGTGCCCGGCGTGATGTTGACTCACACAATCGGATTGCATAGAGCAGCACTACACGTGAATGACTGTACAGTGCACTATGTTTGCTGGCTGTACCTCGACAGCTGTACCCTGCACGAGCACGTCGGCATGCTCCTGTTTGGCACGGCGCGCTGCCATCATTGAGAGCAGACCGGTGCCAGCGCCAATATCCAGCACATGTACGTGCTGCTGCGATTGCTCGTCACCCGCATCACCAGTGCCGGGCGAGGAAAGGAACTGGCGGCAGACATCCGTCACCGCGTAGTCAATTGCACGCTCATAGAGGACATTCTGAATGATACCAGCACACAGAGCAGTGAACACAAACACAGGACACATCAGATAAGTAGCAGACCATTCCTCGATCTCACTCACTACGCATTGTGCAACCAACTCTCTACTAGCATAAGATAGCCTTCACACAGCACAAAATCCCACATCAACTATCTTCTGATCACGGGCTGCAGAAGCACTCCACTGCCTCTCTATCAAATACCATCCAACAAACTTCTTCCTGAAGATACAAATGTTGCTCCTTGGTAATAGCAATGACAATGTAATTATGTTTCTCACAAATGAACTGTGCTAGCAGAGGCAAACTTACTCTCTCGTGATCATGCAACATGTCCCCGTACTGAGACCTGTAGGAAATGTGTACATGACCGCATCACAGACACACAGCACATTACCACAAGATCACAACATGGCACCAACGGACATCTCCCTTGTACCAGAATGGGTCATACATCATGACAATAAGTCCCAAACCCAAGCCAATAACCTGTGAACAACGCCAACATATGAGTACTCGTAAAATGCGAACACGTTGTCCTGGATGTTATGATGATAATGCAAGCACACCGCACAGATGAGCAGTTTTCGCAATTTTTCGGCGAATGTAGTGCTTGTAGCTGAAAGAGCACGTGAGATGTTGACCGGTTCGTACCAAACAACCCCGTGCATTTCGAGATTGTGGCAGTTTGGCGTGGTAAGCTGGTGGGGCATTGTCACGCCTGTGGCGCGTTGCAACCAGCATGCACCGGACCAACGCATCAGACATTGCGCGGCATGCTGCCCTGGCAGAATCAGTACAGACGGCATCACTGCCATAACCAAACAACGCTGTTCTGTCATCTTGTATCGCCGCCTGCTTAGACTAATAATACTTCTTAGAAATTGATGTGGCTGCCTCAGACCCAGTCTGCTATTTAGCGGAAGGAGTGGCACAGTCTTGGTACAGTCAGGCCTCGCTTATCCGGTCCTCTTTTATCCGGATCCCTCGCCATCCGGAAGAAAATCTGTGGTTACCGATTTACAGCATATGCCATGCATACATACAGTATGTGTGTTCGATTATCCGGTTCCCTCGCCTATTCGGATATTTTTGTGGAAAACGGATGTGTGCGGTTATGCGAGGTCTGACTGTACTCATTACAGGGGCTCGGAAGGTATATCAAGGTGGTGTGGTCAGCCACCTGAAGTACATTTTACTCGTGTGGTTGGGGTGACTCCCCTGAAAAAATTCCCAAATCTAGAGCCCAAATCAGTGCATTTTATTGATTACGGGGCACTTGGGACAAAGAGTGGTACGGTCAATACCGTAGTGACCATAGCGTGTCCGACGCCCCTGCCTCATTCCTTGGTGCAGCCATGACCAACAGGCAACAGTACAGCAAGGTATGCACCGACTACCCTACCTAGCAACATCCTGTGCAGTCTCGTGGTCCTCCCCTTCGCTGTCGGCTGCAAATGTCCACTCCATAGCGCCGGTCAGTGGGTTAAACTGCGACCGTAGCACGCTATACACACGTGCACACACACACACACACACACACACACACACACACACGCACACACATGCACACACATGCACACACACACACACACACACACACACACACACACACACACATGCACGCATACACACACACACACACACACACACACACGAGCACACACACACACACACATGCACGCATACACACACACACACACACACACGAGCACACACACACACACGCACGCACACATCCAGATGGGAAAAGCATGATTATACAATCGACGATGTGACAGCAGCCGTCCGAAAAGAAGATTGAAAAACAACACAACAATGCACTGATGTACACAGGTTCTTTTCTTTGAGGAGCGCTGGTCTACTACAGCCATGTACTAGTATGATAAACTACACACCTTACATACAATGGGAACAATACATCGCATGGTCATGTTGGTGTGAGATTTCATCATAGGCTAGATTATACACAGCAAATCTATAGAGAGCTGCTCTTTCTTGGGTGCTTATTTACTCTTTCCTGGCGGCTTGATAGAGAGGTTCCGCACAACGTAAAGTTGAGCAACTTTACGTTGGTGGGCGGGAAAAAACCGTGAATTCGCGAGTTTGCACTCCACTTACGGAAAGTCGTCTACGGAGAGTACGTAGATAGGGCTCTGATAACGTAGCTGGTCCGTAAGTCCATTGGGGTACAAATTTATGACTCTCTCCCCAGGTCGATCTGGTCGTACACTGCCGCGTTCGGAGTTGCCAAGGACAGATATGTGATTCGAAAACTCCGTATGGCGGAACCCACATTCGCATGCAGTTTACGTGAGAGACTTTCCGTAGATCGACTACGTTTCGTTTTTTACTAACGTAATTACGTTATGCGGAATCTCTCTATTTACTCTTTCCTGGCGGCTTATATACTCTTTCCTGGCGGCTTATATACTCTTTCCTGGCGGCTTATATACTCTTTCCTGGCGGCTTATTTACTCTGATTATTGTGGTGATATTATAATTATCACCTTTCCCTGCATGGGTCTTGGCACTTAGGCTTCTACTGTTCGCACATGCTTCCATGCACGGTTGCACCCTGCACTGCTGGACCTCTCGCGCCTTGCGCATAACGTTAGCACATTCACATGCCACCTTTCAAGCCGCCTTTGCAGCCAGCTACTCTTTAAAGCCATTGCGTTTCACTGATCTTTTCATTCTCATCTTTCGAACAGCTGGTCTGCCTTGAGCAGGACACAACAGTTATCTAACACCGAGCTTCTGCAAATGCAACTCCATGCGTCCGTACATGTATCAGCAAACGATGTTTTGGACTCTTGGTATGAGTACGAATCCAGAGTACGCTTTGGAATTTAGGGAAAATCAGTTGCTTCTTGCAAATCCGGAAAAGGTTTGTGCGTTTTTGAATTCTTCTCTGGTTTGGGTTTGCGATGCCACATTATGACATATTTGCAGCCATGTCATAAAGTAGAACTAAAGAATCTACTATTCGTCCGAGCTTTGGTCCGTTTTGACCGAGTGGGACCTCTGTTCTGCACTGGATGATGTAGGTGTCCATTTTACTGGAGGATCTGTATTGAATGTGTCAACAATGCCACTTCGATTTTTCTTCGATTTTTCTCTTTGTAGTCAGAACATGCATGAGACCCTTTAGGGCTCCATTGATGCTATTCAACCGTAATACAATCAGATAACGTCAATGAAATTAGGTGCAGCAAGAAAAATTAGCAATTAATAAAAAAAAATAGTCGATTCACAATCTAAAAATTAATGTGCTTTTTTCCAACATACCTCCCGGGCACAGGCTTCTCCATGTCAGAATTCTTAGTCCAACCAATCAGCACTTGATAAATGCCGACGCTCGACTCGAACGCCAAAGACAGTTGATTGGTATCACGAACGAAGGAAGAATCAGAACTAATAACTTGTAATTATTTGTTAATTGAAAATGCCAAAAAAATGTGAAAAATCAGTGCGTCGTGGAGACATTTGGCCGAGAGACCGTCCACTCACAGCCGCGTGACGCCTGATGGTCCTGATACCTGCATGCAGTAATGCTTGCCTTGGCCATGTCCAGTGTGTCAGGAGATCTGGTGTCCTGCACTGACAGTGACCATTGTGACCAGGGAGTAGTAGTACTACTAGTACAATAGTATTGTACTACTCCCTGGTTACCGAGTTACAGCATAATTTTATTATGTCATGCATACATACAGTAGGTGTGTTCGATTATCCGGTTCTCTCGCCTATCCGGATATTTTTGTGGAGAACGGATGTGTGCGGTCTGACTGTAGTGCCCTACATCCAGGAGTTTGGGTTAGCAAACGGCCAAGACTCAAGACTCAAGAGTTGCAGTGGATGAAGGTTGTGTTGTTGCAACGCCGAGCTGAACGTTGATAGGCATTCAGCATACAGACACTGTACACAGGACGGGCTGCATCTTCTGTCTCCAGTGCACTGTATCCAACAAAATATCCTGTTACTGGTTGTGAAATACTGTTTCGAGCTCCATGGGGGGGGGGGGGGGAGGGATGTATGTGTGGAGTACAATCACCTAAACACTGTTCGACTCCTATCCTATTGGGGTCTGATTACTGGCATGGCAATGGACAAATGCTGCAAGGTGAACGTGTATGCAAGCACACGCACACACACGGTCAGACCATCTACAAACACACGGGCGTGTCACGTTAGAATGGTTACTTGACGTTATGCAGTTCGAGAGATATGTACAAAGTGCAGCATTATACAAGCGCGCACAGTACGGTAGTCATACAGAGTCAGCAGCACTTCAACGCCAAAACAACATCTAGATCCGAGTAAGCCGTAATTCTACTACAAACAGTGCATTTAACCTAGAGCTAAAAATAATATTATTAATTTCCATGCAGACGAGTATGAAAACCAGAAAAAAGAAGATAGGAACAAACACAACACGAACAAATAAATCATGTGCCTGCCGGTGTGCATAACGAGCCGGGGGTTGGCAGGGGAGGCACAGGAAATAGTCTTGTCAAGACGTGTGTAACCAATACAGCCAAAGTGGACACAAATTCTATGCGATAGGTGAAGCAGATCAAAAAGAAACAATGGGGCGAGGAAGGAGTGGCCAAAGATTTCATGTTGTTTCGTGCGGTGATGTCATGAGTGGCGTTATGATTGTTATGGATATTAGAAAGGTACAATAGAGGAGAGAAAGCCAGAGCAACATGCACGATTATAATGATAAACGTTCGTTCGTTAGCTGGTCGATACTGTTGGGGGGGGGGGCAAGAGGCGGGGGAACAAGGGCGGTTGCAATGCGGGAAGTATCAATGGGAGATGACAGCGAGCGAAAACTACCAGGTGAAAAGCGAGCTATTTCTCTTTTTGCAGCTACTTTGATGTAACATCGCTGCATACACCACACCACACACACACACCCACACACACACATGTACGGTGGAGCAGTGAAAGCATCTACGTAGACTTCGCGGAACTGGTGCAGGTCTGCATGAGCGAGTCGCAGAATGATCAGAGCAGCGATAGACAAAGAAGTTGAATAGAGGTCACAGCGCACACTGCCCAGGCTAGGAGAGAGAGAGAGAGAAAGAGAGAGAGAGAGAGAGAGAGAGAGAGAGAGAGAGAGAGAGAGAGAGAGAGAGAGAGAGAGAGAGAGAGAGATGTCCTATTGGCATATGCTATTCGCAAGGGGCACGGCCCATTGCCAACCATACTACCTGGGAAGCAGCAGCAATACGACGTTGTAGCGGATCAGTGCGGTGTGCGGCCGCGGTGATACTTCTCTGTGATGCGATGGCTGAACGCCGGAGAGGTCGGCTTGGTCAGAGGCCGCTCGCTGGGCTTGACTTCCACAGTGCGGTAGTGACGTACTGGCTTTGCCTTGTGCACCATGCCAGCACGGATGCGCTCAACCTGGTTAGCAGCAACACAGAAAGACAAATACGGGACAAAGCTGTCGGGTATGTACATGTACATTGTTCTCAACGGCCCAGGCCAGGTCACAAAGGACCGGTGGCAGCTAGCAGTATCACACATATGCAGGTCACAAAGGACCGGTGGCAGCTAGCAGTATCACACATATGCAGGTCACAAAGGACCGGTGGCAGCTAGCAGCATCACACATATGCAGGTCACAAAGGACCGGTGGCAGCTAGCAGTATCACACATATGCAGGTCACAAAGGACCGGTGGCAGCTAGCAGTATCACACATATGCAGGTCACAGCAACAGTGATAAGCTACACCTACAGGCAATCACATGATTGACAAACCACCCTTTCTTCACATCACCATCGTGGTCTTTATCGGTTCACGCTCTTCTCTCAGTGCATCACTTTTTTACTTCTCACCTCATCCACCAATGAATGGAGTACAGTACCAGAAATAGGACTCGAGCAAAAAAACTTCTCAACGAAGAAGGGACAAATGCAAAAGGCTTCCTAGACTCTCGTCACGAATGTGAACGCAGGACGTACTCAACTGAATGCAGAAGGCACACGTAGTGGCAATAGTACTCACCTCTTCACGTTCCCGTTCCTCGTTTTCCATCTTGCGCCGGTGCTGCTCCTCCGCCATTTCCAGCTCCTTCTCGTTGCGCATGCAGTCAAACTCCTGGCGCTTCTCCGCTCGCACATCGGAGTGCAGTACGACGTCATCGGTAACGATGGGGCCTCGCTGTGCCGGCTCGGGGACGAATGGCGCCTCGTACACCACTGTGGCTGGACGCGCGTGGAACTCCTTCGCCCGTCGACTGTCCTCTTCTTCCTGAGCCATCTGTGGTGGAGAAAGCCATGCGAGAAAAAAAGGGACACGTGTGATGTGAAACTTTGACTTACGTAGACAGTGGGTTGCAGTATGTAAGCCCAAAAAGTGCTTAGGCTGCCTTCATCACCAACTTGAACACCAGCAAAGTGACCTGCTGTACAAAATGTCTTGCTCTAAATTCTAAACATTTACAAGTGAAGTCAACACGTAATTGTTCACGATCCACATCATAATGCTAAGCAATTCAGTGCCTATGATGCATTTATAAGGATCACACAAAAGGCACAACAGTTGGAGCGTAGCCACACTTGCATTCAAGCTCAAAGGTGACCTGGCCTGCTGTGCTCAAAGCGGAAAGACAATTCTTCACTCAAGAAGGATTAGACCTTCGGACAAGAGTGTTGCTGTCCTTGGACATTCGCACAGCACAGAGAAATTGGAACTGAGCCTGACAAGAGCACCCATACATACATACAGCAAAGCAACACCAGGCAGCAGCATAGCAGCATAGCTAACTGAACAGTGAACACCCTACCCTTTGTCTCCACTGTTCGACTTTGTGCGCACCACGCACGTCCGTCTGCAGGTCGAACGGCTCAACGACGGTGTTCCTTGGCGGGGTGAGGCCATGCGGCACCTCGTTTTCACTTGCCTGTCAACAGCAACGAATTTAGAAAGAGAGCGTGAATGAAACATGAGGCCCACTAACCACTTCAGTACTTGTAGGTGATTTAGCAGCGAGGAAATGGATGGACTTATCAGAAATAGCATAAAAATGTACATCGGCATGCACAACAAGACCATTGTAAATGCATCAGATCCTAAAAGACATGGATTACAGCAACAACCGATCCACTTCCAAAGCGTAGAAAATGAGAGAATCTACAGTGCCGCTCAATGAAATCCAGTCGCGTCACTCAAGTTTGCGCCTTGCATCATCTCGCAGCCCAGTGTTTGCAGGTCGAGGGCTGTGGAACGCTCGACGCGTACTTGAGTGACGCGACTGGATTTCATTGAGCAGCACTGTACTTACGACTCTCTTTGCCTGTGCCTCCATGATGTCGTCAGCCTTGCGCTTGCATTTGCGAATGTTGGGCGTCTTGGCATCGGTGAGAGTCACGGCTGATTTCTCTGGAATACCCTGGAAGACAAGCCAGCAAAAAAAAAAACACAGCGCTTTGGTAAGACTTTGCATAGTCCATAGAATGTATCAATAAGCAAGCAGGATTATAAAACATTGCCATGACTCTCACTCCAACATTCATAAACTGATGTTCTCTTCGTTGTGTTAGAATAACTTTCATCAAAATGTTGGTCATAGTCCACACGATAAGGGTAACACATGTAACAGTCATGTCAAAGTGTTACTGTTACAGTGTAAAGCGTAAGGATCATGGAAGAAAGTGCGAGCAGGGTGCAAGAGAACAGAGAATCATTGCACACATCAAAGCAATGATGTTCCAACCCCACATCCCACACCTGACCAGAGTCCCGTGCCATGTTATAATTTACTTTTTATCATTATTGTTCCACCATCACAACGACATGCTGCCAACAAAGATGTGATGCTGGCGATTTCAACCAGCCATGGTGGGGAGAACTGAGAAAGGTAGGAGGCTAGTAGTAACTCACAATTGGTTGCTCGAACATTTTGTCCGGTATCGGCTGGGCGCGGAACGTCTTCTGCGGTGTGTTGCCGTGTGTGTCTTTGGAAGCACGGTCGTCACACCGCTTGCTGGTCTGCAGGCGCAGTGCAACGGCCACCGTGGTCTTCGGTGTGGTGCGCTTTGGCAGGCCGTAGCTGCCGTTCTCCGTGATGATCCTTGGGTCAAGTTTCCTTGCTCTAAACTGGTACCTGACCAACAGAACATACAAGCCGTGTTGCAAAGCTGAAGTCATTATCCAAAGACATAGCAATACAAAACAGTCGGGCCAGCGCTTGCTATCAGGTCGATTCATAATTCATTTCCCGTACGCGAAATACTAGTAGTTGAGCACAAGTCAACTTTTTCGCGATGCGACGCGTTTCCCGTACGCGAAATGAAGTATGAATCAGGCCATAACCTCAGGGGTCAAGTATCTTCCAAGAGAAGAGAAGATGGAGAAGGACAGAGAGAGATGGTCGATAAAGCGCAGGCTTACAGAAGGATCCACCCAGTGCAAACCACAGGCGTAAACCAAAGTATAAAATCATAAGAACATTCACTAGTATTGCATCATTGCCTTACGCCTTGATCTCATCCAGCTCCTTCTCTTCTTTCTCTGCCTGACTTTCCAGCGTAGGCGGTCTATGGCGAGTCTTCGACATAAGCTTCGGCGTGACGGGCATTGTCATGCGGGGTGCGGGCGCTTTCGTTCCATTTTTCGGCTGAATAGGTCCCTAAAGCATCCAGAGAATTAAAGTTGAAGAAAAAAAGTAGAAATATTATTAGATGGGGAAGATTCACCACGCAGAGAGAGAGAGAGAGAGAGAGAGAGAGAGAGAGAGAGAGAGAGAGAGAGAGAGAGCGTGTGGATTTGCACAAAGGTTTGCGAGCAGGCTTCTAGCACTCTCCATCACACCATGTATACGCCCATCGCAAGAGAAGCACGCAAATCTGCAAATGCACTGGATGTGCACCCACAGATTTTCTCTTATAGCAAGGATAGCGAACAAGATCTGAATGAGACAGATCAAGACTTGCGCCAGATAATTGTCTAATCCACACAACTGGCGAAGCCATGTGAATCGATCACCAATGCACACCTGGTCTACACCACACGGAGTACATTGGCATAAAACGGCCAAGACAGCTACCTATGCGCACCTTACACTTGCTGGGGTAACCAGTATAGACAGCACGCTGCTTTGATAGAAGCAGACACTAGATGCACTGGTACCTTGAAGTAAAATTGGAGTTACTTTACCAACCAGCCTCGGCTACTGAGTACTGGGAACCCAGAGCCAACATACATACCAACAACCTCAGCCATGAAAGCTATTATAGTAATGACACACTGGATTGTGGAGCTGAAACTAGTCCAACCTTCAAGTGCTTTGGCAAGAAGGTAGCCATCCAACAGGTCGGGCTCCATCACACAGACACACACAGACACAGAAACTAGATCATGAGATGGAGAAAAGGCTCTTGATAATAAAACTCTGGACAACTATAGCTAATTTCCCTAGTGCCAAGCTGCACACAGTACTGATAACCACTTGATAATACATGTATCAGTACTAAGGTACTGCTCATACCTTATTTATTTCAGATCTTGGCAGCGTACGGTAACGGTCCGGTGTCGCGTTCTGAAACTTCTTAAGGTGCTCCGCAGCACTGACGTACTTGGCCGCAGCTCCAACCGGCTTGCCGGACGAGACCGTGTTCTCCTTGTCGGCCTGGCGGCTCTGTGCGCGCGTCTGGTGGAACTTGAACGGCTTGGGATGTGTCGGGCTGACAGGTCCGTGGCGCGCCTTTACCTGCAAGTTGACAAACATCAAAATAGATTCAACGCTTCGTCGGAGAGTAAGTCAGACTGGCTTTTCCGTATCCGTACTGTGCGGCAGGCACGCCACTGTCCTCAAGAATCAAGACGCATCCGTAGGCACTCCACCAACTTCAAGTACCGCAAGTCTACAAATTTTCTGCCCATTCAAATGTCGGCCTCCCAGGGCTAAAGCCCATTTTCGGCCGCATCCAATTTTCGGTCTGTACTGCTGCCGTCTGTCTACACTGTCACACTGAACCTTGCAAAACAAATTTTCGGCCAAACATGACCAGGCCGAAAATAGCCGAAAATAAATATGCGCCGAATAGATTCTGTTGACTCACAGTACAAAGACGCAACCCGCATGCATAGGCATGCCACACAAGGTGGTGGAGCTGGCGGGAAATGATGCTGCAGAGGAAAAGCCCCTCCACCTAATTTCTAAACAAACACTTTTCTGTCTTCACAATAGAGTTCAAGAAGTCGGAATAGAAAATACATATCACCCCCCCCCCCCCCCTCAAATAAACTATTGGTTTGTGGAATCACTGGTCATGAAAGAAGGACAACATACTAGTATCAACTTACTGGACCCTTCACGGATTTAGGTGCGTTGTACGAACGAAGCTGATGGACAAACTTTCCACTTCCGTCTGGCTGAGTGCCTTCAGCGGGGCGAGAGTTGCTGGCGTTCTTCGCGAGTCGACTTTCCGTGCGGAAGTTGAATCCAACGGGGATGGTCGGTGCGACTGCGGCACGCTTTGGTAATGCAGCACAGGCTGAACCGGCCGTTGTCTGCACAGAGAAAGGTATCCAGTCACACACACACACACAGCCCAACAGCACACGGTCACACACAGAGCCCAACAGCACACGGTCACCATGCATGAAGATGTAACATGTGCATCTACGCCGGGCAACAGGCAAGCGACGGCACAGTCTACCAGCACGCACCACTGTGGATTTGAAAGTCTAACGCAGTGAGGAACACTGGTAGGAGCCAGCAGGCTTCAACAAGAATCGAGAAATCATCTGTTCTACATTTGCCCAGAGAAAGCGCAGATTGAGTATGCCCAGAGGAAAGATGGGAACTCGTAAATCCTCCAGCAATTGGAGCTCTGGGGCCACATACAAGTTTCTTCAACATCCAATTTTACAGTGGAGATGGGTTGGGAATACAGACTGGCTCCTTGACGCGAATGCAATCACTGAACTCACATGTAGCTGGCGGAAGGACTCCTGCGACGCCTGCACTGCCTTGCGGTGCTTCTCTCGCATCTTGTTAATGCGCTCCATTTCCAGCTGCTCCGACGACTTGACAGCATGACCCGCGCCGGTCAGTTTCTGACGACCACGTCTAAGCATAACAATATGAGGAGGATGAGAAGGGAAAAGATTATTGGTCAGCCTCAGTGCATGCACACTACTTGCTATTAGCTTATACACCCAGCCACCCAGCCACCCACACCCACAGGATATCAACTTCATGTAAGAAGGCAAATTTGCCTGCTTGTTGTAGCTTAGAGAGCGTGTGTGGGCAGGCGTGTGTTTACCGCCATACTGCCGGGTGTATCTTTACCACCATATTTATCAACCATAAGTACAGCTGCAGTGGTGTCTTCAACTTCATTCTTGTTGTGCAACTTGAAATAAAACCAAACCAAATCAAACTGTTCGTCAAAGCCAAGGAAACAGTGGTGGCCGGGAGCATTTCTCCTTGGGTGGTTTTAAATTTAAATTTTTTCTTTAATTTGGCCGGAAGAGGGCAACACCACAAACCAGCCACATGCAAAGAGTTGATAGCCACCCGAGCCCCCTTGGTGGTCCATGCCGGTCACAGGCAGCACTGATACATGGACTACTACTAGAGTCGTGGCCTAAGGGTTGGTTCACATATCGCCGGTACGCGCCGGGAGTGGGCCTCTTGCAACCTCTCCCGGCACATTGCGATTATGTGAATCAGTGCAGTCGTAACAAAATCATACGGTAAAATATCGCAAGGGACCGCCGGCAAAGTTGGACAGTGCCTTACTCTTGCGATCTGCCCCGGCACCGATCCCGTACGATTTTGACCAGAAGTGGTTTGTGAACCGTTTGCGCCGGTGATCACCGGCTGCCGGAAGCCAGACTTTGTCAAAATTTCAAACCATGGCTCGTCCTAAATTTTCCTAAATTGAAGCTAGAGACGAGGTTCGTTCGCCATTCTTGTAATCGCTTCAAGGTGGCAAATAAGTCAGCATACCAACCCGTCCTTTTCGGATGATCTGCTTGACTGTTGTGCAATTTATGAGACAACTACAATTGAAACAAATAAAAAATACGATGGATACATTGGCAAGTTCTTGTGACTTCATCGTTTGCATGCATAATGCCGACGCCATTGCTTACTAGACTGCAATAAAATGTGTAGAAGTAGTTTCATGATCTCCAGTAAAAGGTAGCACCGAGTGGCCATCACCGAAAGACTTTGAACTACTGAAGAAACAAAGAATTCAAGCTTCAATTGGCAAACCTGTCGTAGCATTCGGACACATTCTGTACTACTTTGTAGTAGATTTGGTACTCGAACCGTATGCGCAACGGATCGGGAGCTGTCTCACCGCCGATGTCTTGCGGCGCCGATTTTGCGTATGTGAACCAACCCTAAGAAATCCGACCCACGAGTCAAAAGTAGCGGTGCGTTTCCATTTCAATTACATCATGCATGTTCCCAAAACTGATCTGAGGGCTGCATGAGCCTTGTCGCTGCTGTGGGCGCGTGGGTTGGATGTCTTTGACCACAACTGTACATGTACTTGATCGGGACTGCGCTAATAGACTTACCGGACAAAATCAGGTGTTTCCGGCATGGTCAGTTTGGGCTTCTTACTGGCACTGGACACGGCTTTGCGTGCTACATTGCTCGATGTGCTATTCCAGTAGAAGAAAAAAACAATTATGGAGTACAGAAAAAAGAGAAAAATAAATTGATTAATCGAATCGCATTGACGAATCACCGAGCTATCAACGTTGGTGTGTCTGCACCGGACAATGTGGGACCTAAGCTGGCAATCAACTAACCAGCGGAAGACCACTGCACTGTGCTGTAATCAACATTATCAGAGGCCCACTACATCATAACAAAGGAATCATAATTAATATGACAGACTGAAATGTGATGACAAAATCGTCAACCCATCCCCAGGAAACAGTACTGAAATTATTTTCAGGATTACTACATGAAGGAATGTCAACTTAAAACGACTGATAACATCTCAAAGAAATTGTACCTGATGTTGGAAGTAGCTGATGAAGTGCTGCCCTTTCTCAGCATCATACCATGTGAGCGAGTACCTGGTGAAGTAACCTAAGATAAACACAAACACAAGGACAAGGGCAGTACACATGTGTGACGACAACCTTCTACTGCTACTACTGGGGGAATCAAAGCACTCTCTGCTCTGTTGTTCTGGCCAACGTACGTCTTTGTGGCCGTTGGTGGTGATCTCTTCTGTCTGATCATCAGTTCCAGCATCGCCATCAGTTGCATCCTCCTCTGCGTCCTCCTCCTCGTCCAGAATACCTTCAGGTCCCTCGGCAAACATGTCACCCATACCTCCATCTCCACCTGCCTCCTTGGCTGCGGCAGCATCTAAACACAATTGGGAATCGCGAGAAAAGCACACATCGGGGTTGAATTTCTGTCTGACACTGCGTTGATGTTCGCTGTTCAAAAGAGAAACGCACCGAACCAAGCGTCTGCCCTGTCGTCCTCCGACGGCTGGTCAATGGAGGAAAAGTCTACGTACATCGGGGCATCATATTCACAGCTAAAAACGTCTGTCGCCATCCTGAATAGGCTGAAAGCTACCTATGAGGGGGAAACTGTAGCTCAAGACACAGGAGTGAGCAAATCCTGAAGGCTGAACACGAAGATGATCGGTTTGTCTCACCTTCTTGCTCAACTTCAAGTTCAACGTGCAGTCTGTCACCAGGAGATTTGAAAAGCGCGCACATCGACGGTTGCCATGCAACTGATCCACTCGTAAAAATGACGTCAAGCTCACGACAAGACTAGCGCGGCGCGGCCGCGCGGCGCAGTCCACATGCAAATCATGTTTTGATTTTGATTCAAACTCGGTCCTGGTCGATCGTGATGCGACAAGTCCAAACTCGATCCTCCTTCTCCACTGGAAAAGGCTGCCAGGATCGGAGGCCATGCTACAGACTAGTCGACTGTCAGTGCAGTGGTAATAAAAATTAAATAAAATGCCGGTTGTAGCTTGACACTTTCGAAGTTTTGTCTGAAGCCAGGGAGAAAAAGCTGGTATCGAGTTCCTGTTCGGCAAGTCTGAGGGGTGATCTGGGATCAAAGTTCAAGAATGTGTGGCAGGACTGCATGGTAAGAATAATGATGTATGAAAGCACCAAATACAATCGTCATGTTCCCCAATCACACGACTTGCTCCTGATGCTTGAACATACATGGGACGGCAGTAGTCAGCCAGTGATGAAATTATTTGATTGGCTGTGGGAATCTGTCCGAAATCAAAGCAGACGAGGTCTGCTTCATAGAACTTGTCTCGGAGAACTGCAGTTTATAGCAACTAACTTTATACCTAGTGTTCAAGACCCTACGTGTAGTATTCCAGACCTCGACAAATAACCCTGCGGCCCTTTCCCCAGCTCCGGAATGGCTTGTGTGACGTGCTCCACAAAATAAATATTCTTTATAAACCGCGAAAAATATACTTTCTACCGTGCAACTCCTACACATGAACATGCAGCGAATGGTGGGGATACATCATGTGTGTGTGGTGGGTGTTCTTTGCTTTCCGGTGCGCCGCTACAGTGCCTGCGAGCCGGAAGCAGTGGCGCGGGCGTGCACGTACCGCAGCAAGCGCACGGGCAAACCGCGTCAGCCGCGATGGGTGAACGGCAAGAAGAAGGGTGACGTGGGCCGGGCCGCGGGCCGAGCTCGCTACTATCCATCGTTCAACGTGGGACCGTCCACGTACATGTAAGTGTAGACAGTTGTCTAAGATACTCAGGCTGTGTACTAGTATACCGTTCACAAGGATATGGATATATTCTTGTGAATGGCGGGGCTTGGTTATGGTGTCTGATGAGTGTTGTTGATAACACCGAAACTCTGAGTAACGGCAGACAAGGACTTGGTTGTGTCATTGCTGTGTGAGTAGTATACATGTACGTGTACTTAGGCACTTGTTCGAGTGCTCGGGTACAGTGCCATTGTATTCACAGTTGTGTGTGTGCACACGAGTTCTGTCGTGCAGAGTTATCCACAGCGCCTTGGATAGGGCATGGTTTACTCAGGGGCGTAGCAGTCGGTCCAGAATGCAGGATTTTGCACCCTATTAAACTTCAAAAGTTACCCAGGGGACATCCCGGACCCCCCTCCGGCCGGACCACCTCCAACGGCAGTGCTACGCGCCTGTTACTCCAAGTCAGCTGAAAAAGCAAAACATAATAAATACACACTTTGACAACTCCCTCCAACTCATGACACACACTGTGACAGTGAGCAGTTTCCAGAAACATTTTTCAAGTCTTCCCTACTGCACAATGCACGCTGACAGAGTCCCTCGTACGTACTCTACGTGGACTACTTTCGTAACTCGCGAATTCACGGATCTTCCCGCTCACTGTAATGTTGCTCAATTTTAAGTAGCACGGAACCTCTCGATTGTCTTATATTGAGGAATCATCAACTCTGAGGCGGATACAGTGTCAATGATGTAAAACAGCAGAAAAATATGCAAGTCCTGATAGGAGGTAAAAGTCGAAATGCTCCAACCCCCGGGGTTGTCTATCAACGAGGGTAGACCCGGACCGGTATTACCTGTCGGGAATTTTGACCGTGTTACACAATTGGCTTGCAGTAATTCTGACAGTACGTGTATGTGCTCCCGTGCTTGGCTGTACTCGCTGATGCTTTCACAGGCCTGTTCTTATCTCTGGTGATCATCCCCACTGCCGGACACCAGCTGCATCCACATCCAGCACCGCCGCCGCCGCCACCGCCGCCACCACCACCACCAGCAGCACTGGCGCTACGGAATCACAGCCCGACGTCTTGGCTAGCTGTCGTGGCGAGCGCGTTCTGCAGACCATGCGCTGGGGTCTGGTGCCGTCGTGGCACAAGGGAGATCCGGACAAATTCGGCACCATGCTCAACAACAGCCGCTTGGAAGGCATCCAGGAGAAGGCCTCGTTTCGCAATGCACTGAAGCGAGGCCAGCGGTGTGTCATTGTCTGTGAGGGGTAAGTAGATTCATTTCGTCGCAATATCTTTTTGTCTGGAGTGAAATGCAATCCCTCTGTTTTTGCCTGATTCTGCATTTGCACGGCCAGTTTCTATGAGTGGAAAACGTCCGGCAAGACCAAACAGCCGTACTTCATGACGTTCAGCAGCTCTGAGGCGGGCGTTAGCGACGACGATATAGCTGCAGCCCAGGAAGCAGCCGTCGCACTGGACGCCGCGGAAGCATCGCAAAGCGAGGATGGCCAAAGTGAGGATCTGCGCGCAAGCGGTGATGTCGACCGGGCAAGGTTTGCCGAGAGAAAGCCGTCTCGCCTGCTGACAATGGCTGGGCTGTTTGATGTCTGGCATCCACCAGTGGTACGTTAATGCTTGCGACTGGATTACTTGGGATGCATCGCTGTGTAAAGTTGCTCATTCTAGAAACCACCATTAATGAGATCCGTGTGTGTGTGTGTGTGTGTGTGTGTGTGTGTGTGTGTGTGTGTGTGTGTGTGTGTGTGTGTTTTGCTGTTCGTTCTTTCAATAAAAATCTTGATCAAGATTTTCCGTGGCATGCTGAACTGTGTGTATCATGCCCTCTGCTTGTGGACTGGCTACATTATAGATTTTTATCATGTTATAATTATTGTATGGGCGTTAGTAAAGTAAGAAATGTCCGTGCATCCGCGTTACCCCTAGGCCCTGGCTGTACAATTGTGTCTAAAAGCACAATCAGCTCGCGTGTCTTCATGACGTGTGTGTGTTGCTGTGGTTGCTAGGGATCGGAGCACGAGGCGTCTGGTCCCATCTACACGTACAGCATCGTAACCGTCCCGGCGTCCAAGCCGATTGACTGGCTACATCATCGCATGCCGGTAAGCCGAGAATGCATCGACCCATGTGTGACTGCATTGTACTGTAACATTTGCCCAAACTATAGTGATGGCAGATAAAAACTGACCCCTGGATTTTACATATATATGCCGAGGAGTTAAAAGGAATCCTAACGCGTGGTATGCGTGCCCCTGTCATGCCAGCAAAGCGTGAAGATCATCTTGGCGGTGTTCGCTTTCTGATCTCGCGTATGCGACTAATCCACTTGAGGATCATAATGCAGAGCGTGCAGAAAGAGAGTAAATTATGACACAGCGACATTCGAAAGCCAACGGGAATGGGAAAGTGACCTCCAAGTCCAGTTTCGTCACACTTCAAACCCAGATCTCTCCCCAGTTCGGATATTTTCTTTGATTGAGTACATTTGGATGTTCTGTGTTCCAACTCTGCACGTTGCCAGGCTATTCTGGACGGGGACGAAGCCATTGAAAAGTGGCTGAACTTCTCCAGCGTAAATCTCGAGCAGGTATGTATACGGGTGTTGTTGTACAGTGTGCTACTTGCCAGTAGATGAGAAGCTGTAAGCCGGAAACATTTCCCAGTTTACAGCACCCTCAGCAGATCTCTGCTTTCAGTTACCATTCTCAGATCAAAGAAGCGGCAGTTTTGTCACGAGTTGTTCGGCTGCATTCGTCAAAAACGAGACGCTTTGTGATGGTCAATTTTTCTTCAGACTTTTCTCATTTTCAACTTTCTCAACCTTATCAAGTTATGAATATTGTGCCTGTTCAGTTTCTTTTCACCTGCTTTGAGAAGGCAATGGAAGTACTTGTGGAAAAGTTGTGAAAATGTTGATTCTGAGGAGCCTGAACCCTGTCCTTTGTTTTTACTTCTATTGTAAGTGACATTGTATTTTTGTATTCAAGAACACTATTCACGTAACTTACTAGTATTATCAAATGTGTTGATCATGTTGCTTTCAGGCACTGGGTCTCATTCATCCTACGTCCGTGCTGAAGTGGCATCCCGTCACCCAGTCCATGGGTAACATTCGCTACAAGAACGCCGACTCGATAGATCCCATTGATCTGAAGTGAGTACCACTGATATCGTCACTGTTACATGTTTAACTTTGTGTGGCATAGTGCGAAATCCGGCTTTCATCCACCACCAGCAGAATACCGATCAACTTGAACATGTTTTAAATGTGTTTACTTTGCGCATGGTCTCCAGAGAGGCTGCAATGCACCCAGCATTATCAGTGGTAGAAGCTCTTAATTCGTCTCCAATCAACCTGTCCACTATGATGGCACTTTAGTTGTAAGCCACAAACTCTTGCACTTCTGTAAAAGACCTTCAAGTATATACCGGTATTTATTTTCAAATTTATGGGTCACACCCGTAAACGCTTTCGGCTTTCGGGCACAAACCAACTTTTGGACTTGGCTGTCGCGTACATGTACGTGGAGAAGTCCTTTTTCTCTAGTGCGTATCAGGGCATGCACATATACATGTGCCTGCTTTGCTATGCATGCGCAAACCATACTGATATTTTTCAGGCCAGGGAGTTTTTTGTAGAGCCTTTTACTACTCCCGGTTTCAGACAGTACATGTATGTTTGTTGCGCTAAAGTTGACTTCAACAGACAGAGTCTAAAGATGAAGGGGGTATTTATTTTTGGGGCGCATACTTTTTTTACGGGCTTTTATGCTCCAGATTCCTCCTTGTGAGTACTGTACACATTTTTCTTTGTCCTTGTGCTTTGGAGAGAGGGCTATTAGGATTAGGAGAGGGAGGGGGAAAGGGTGTTCCTTGTTTTCCTGCTCATTATCGCTGTGTGCCATTGCATCTCCATGTTCCTACAGTGCCAAGAAGCCGGTGAAAGCCACTGGTCTGACGTCATGGCTGAAAGTCTCCCCTGCAAAGCGTAAGGCGGAGGAGACGAAGTCCGAAGACGAACCATCAGCCAAGAAACCTGTGGAGGAGTAAAGCTGATCGTTATAATACCATTCTCGGTATTGGTGCTGTATGCTGCCTCTTCTAAAATCACACAGCTTGTATGTCTACCGACAGGTTTTTTTACCGTGTACGGGTGAAATTCCAAATTTGCTGATTGCGCAACACCCGTCTATGCACTCAGCTTGCCGTATTTAGCAGGATGTCGCGGCAAGCCGTTGTTCTGTTACCGAGTGCGTTCGAAACCTTCCATTGTACTACGAAGCAGTATCAGGTACTTTTGTAGTCGCTCTGCAGACTGCACGTGAATCATTGCTGTCTCGTTGGTCGTCGAATCCAGCTACACGACTTAGCAGTGCTATCTGGTGTCCTCCTGAGCCCCCAAGCGAACTATGCCCTGCTTTGAGTGGACCGTTATATTCCGTTCTACTGTATCTCCGAAACGCTGAGCTGGCAAGGTAGGTCTCATTCTTCTTGCTCATGGGAATGTGCCACTCACCCGTTGATACTTTTGTGGAGTTCTTCAATGGTAGCAGCATCATTCTGAGAGTGCCTCTGATAGTTCATTGCACTTTGCAGCTTTCCGCCAGACTTGGCTTGATATGCAGACTACTAAGGTCCTGGCTCTGCTGACTGAGTATTTGGTTCGGTACCTAGTATACCTGTCAGTTTCATCATTCGCTCACGTGCCCGGTGGGGCATCGGACCTTGATCGCCAGTAATGTTATAAATATATCATTATGTGAATTGGCACGCACGATAATGCATGTGCTCCCCTTGAATGTGGCTACATACTCGGCATTCACCTGTGACGGCCTGTGTAAGGGTTACAGTCTTGACATATCTGCCGCAGTGCAGTACCAACACGCCACACATTCCCTATACTATAGAGTTGTGTGAGGTGCTTTTTAGTTCTTTGAGTAGGGGGGGGGGGAGGGGAGCCTCTCTCTCGTACAAGCGGCCAGAACACAAGTGGCGGGCCCACGATTTAGTTTTCCAATTGATTCTAGGAAATTTTGTATGGTTTAGGAGCTACACCCCGGATGGCTCTGCTCTTGTGCGTACGTTGTATTGTTGCTTTGATGCGTGAACTCAACTATGCTGATAGCTTTCGCTGTACCTGTTTTTCCTGGTTCATATCCTTTCTTACTCTTTTATGATTATGCAGCTATAACAGGGAGCTGCCTCGGTTGATATCGTTTCATGCCAATGTCGTTATCATTGCTGCGTTCATGTGCAATGAAAAGAGCAAATTATGGGAAGGCGGTGAGGCTTCATGAAAGATTATGCCGCATACGGTGTTGGAAGTCTCTGGTGCATCTGTCTGGTAGTCTAGCTAGATGCATTGATGAATGTCTGATGATTGCTTTGGCCACATGAAGCCACTGGCATTGGTTACAGTGATTCACTGTAACCCACTGATTCGAAAGTGTGGTGCTGTGTAGCTGTAACACATGCGTGCATGTGTGTGGGTGTGAATGTGTGTGGGTGTGTGACCATCTCCCTCCTCCGGCTCCTCCACCCGCCAAGCCGTTCAGCTGCGCATGCGGACGGTCGTTCCGCAGAAGTGGCGACCTCCAGCGTCATCCGCTTTTCTGCCTGGCTCATTAAGCCTATCATCGCCTCCGGCGATGGGGCGTCACAAGGTGTGTGCGCGTGTGTGGTGGTGGTGGTGGTGGTGGTGGTGGTGTGTGTGTGTGTGTGTGTGTGTGTGTGTGTGTGTGTGTGTGTGTGTGTCGGACCGCCAGATAGCGGACTGGTACGACCTCGCCCAGGATCGCAGAGAATGGAGATCAGCATGCAGCACCATTCCTCCGACCGAGCCCGTCACCTTAGACTTCGTTTGCACTTGTGGAAAGCGCTATCGCCGTCGCCAGGACTTGACTCGCCACGCCCGATTCTGCTCGTGACTTGAACACTGTTGGTCCCTTCGGGACCTGCTATCATCTCCGGATGGGCATATTGTATTGTATTGTATTGTATTGTGTGTGTGTCGATAGTGCATGCACTTGTATTCATTGGCATGTATAGTTGTCACCGTGCAATGCACACACCCAGTACAATACAATAATGCCCATCCGTGGATGATAATAGGTCCTGAAATGACCGATGTTGTTTCAGTCAGTGAGAGCAGATCTCCGAATGGCGCACACACGCAGACACACACACGGAGGTTGGGTGTTCGCTGTGTGCTGTAATGATCATTGGTATTTGACTACTGTCATTACATGTACTGAAGTACTACTACAAAATTGTAGTATTTGCAGTGGTTTGTGCGTTCAATAAAACACCTTTTTAGCCGTATTTGACTACTCGTAGATCTACTATACTGTAGTTACACAAACTTACTTTCGGTGTACTTTTATTTTCGGTACTTTCAGTGCATCTGTTTTTATACCTAAAATTTCAATACACCGAACAAACACACACATAATCCAATAGAGAACTGATTCTCTGTACCTAAAATTTCTGCTCTGATACCGAAAATGTTGAGCACATAAAATTTCTGAAGAGCAGATGGCAAAGACAATCACCATGAATCACGGCGGGATTTCCCCTTCCTGCAGTCTTTGCTTTTTTGCTCGACCTTTGATGCACGGCGGTTGGCTTGACTTGCTGTTCAAATCACAAGACAACAAGCAAGACTGACTATGAAGTACGATTGTACTGTTGACTTCTACAAGTTCTAGTAAGTTAGTTTGTTCTACTCTACTAGGTCTAGACAAGAGCCATAGCCCAGTACCAAACAGGGAGCACTACAACAAGTATCTGATAGATCTACCTATTATCACAGCCGGCATTACAGGTTCCTACTTCGTGGTTTTGACATCGATCTTCTTTCTGAATATTTTCCTGGAGTTCTTCCAACGGACAGTCAGTGTCAGCCGCGTTGCTGATCGGTTGAACTTTCAATTGTCGCATAGATGTATGAGTTACGTAGTCTGTCCAAGAACAACTCTCATGTAGCGTCGTCTGCTTCGCAGGACGACTCAGCTGACATGGTGAGCCGCGCAGGACCCAGTAGTGAAGACGAGGGCCTTCACCGTTACGATTCCAGCACATCTGCCCCTGCGAATATGAGGGAGGCAATGGATGGTGGCTGTCAGATCAACGCGAGCGAGAGCGATGTGACACCACGCGTCACCCATGCACAAGCAAAGCGGAAGAACAACTTGGAGCAGACGATTCTTATACCGGAAGGCGGCAGTGAGAAGTTTTTCTCGTTTCGCAAGCTATGGGCATTCACAGGTCCTGGGTTTCTGATGAGCATCGCCTACCTGGATCCAGGGAACATTGAGTCTGACATGCAGTCTGGTGGCGCGGCTGGGTTTCATCTGCTATGGCTTCTGTTCACCGCAACATGTATGGGTTTACTTCTGCAGCGGCTCTCTGCAAGACTTGGTGTCACTAGTGGCCAGCATTTGGCGGAGCTGTGCCGCCAACAGTATCCCCGCACGCCGCGCATAGTCCTCTGGCTCATGATCGAGCTGGCCATCGTCGGATCCGACATGCAAGAAGTCATCGGAACGGCCATTGCCTACTCGTTGCTTAGCAACGGCAAAATCCCGTTGTATGCCGGGGTCCTAATCACCATCGCCGATACATTCCTGTTCTTGTTTCTGGACAATTATGGTCTGCGCAAGTTGGAGGTATTCTTCTGCACGCTGATCACCATCATGGCGGTGACGTTTGGGTACGAGTATATTGTAGCAGCACCTAACCAGGCGGAGGTGATGGAGGGTCTGGTGATACCGTGGTGCTCCAACTGTGATCGACAGGCGCTGCAGCAAGCGGTGGGCATCATCGGTGCCGTCATCATGCCGCACAACTTCTATCTGCACTCGGCCCTGGTGCGCAGCCGCGACGTCGACCGCTCGTCCTCTGCCAAGATCAAGGAGGCTAATTTCTACTTCTTTGTCGAGTCGGCCATCGCTCTCATGGTGTCCTTTGTCATCAACTTGTTTGTGGTGTGTGTCTTTGCTGAGACTTTCTTCAATGTCAGCACGAGTACCATCCTGAATGAGTTTAACTGCAGTGCTTTAGGCAGTACGTCAGATCTCTCCTTGAATAGCACGTTTGACCTGGACTTGCGCAAGGGTGGAATCTTTTTGGGCTGCCGTTTTGGCGATGTAGCCAAGTATATCTGGGCGGTAGGTATTTTGGCAGCTGGTCAAAGTTCCACTATGACTGGCACGTATGCTGGTCAGTTTGCAATGGAGGGTTTCCTTACCATCAGCTGGAGTCGCTGGAAGCGTGTCTTGCTCACGCGCAGTATTGCAATCACGCCCACACTCTTCGTCGCCGTCTCGACGGGAATCGACCATCTGAGCGGCTTGAACGACTGGCTGAATGTCCTGCAATCCATTCTTCTACCGTTTGCCGTCCTGCCCGTGCTGCACTTTGCCTCTAGCAAGGCTGTGATGCGTGAGTTTAGAGCCGGCATTCCCATGCAGATTTCAATGTGGGTCATGGCCGTACTGGTGATGAGTGTCAACATCTACTTCACCGTCAGCTTCTTAGATGACCTGTGGGAAGCCCTGCCGTCGACCGGTGCTCGCGTCGGGGTTGGCTTCGGTATCACCCTGTTCTTCGCCATCTATATCACCTTAGTCGGCTACCTTGTACTGTCTATAGTGGGACTGTACGTGCCTGGTCTGCAGGAGAAACTAGGCCAAACGTCCAATATGTACGAACTACTCCACGGCGGCCTTGACATGCATGATTCGCAGCAAGAGCATCATGGGCCGCAGGCAGTGAGGTGTCCGCATGCCGAAGGGCTCTGAGTGTACTTCAAACTGCATATTTTATTCTAGGGATTTTATTTAGGGATTAATATGGAGACAAACTACAGACTTTTTTCTACAGATTGTTGTTCTAGTGAGACCTGTGGTCTCCGCTAATTCGGTTGGCTCCAAACGTACCTGTGTGGTTCCCGCTGCCCCCCCCCCCCCTGCTAACCTCACGTGTACTACATGGTGCTGTAGTATATACATGCATAGTCCCTAGCTTTAAGACTGTACTCCTAGACTTTTTGAATATGATTTGTAGCTGCGCTAGTTTCATTTGCAGCTGTCACGTCCAGCCGGTCAAGGCTTATTTCTTTCTCTGCATGCTGGCTTGCATCTTTCTGTGCTGGCTTCTTGTTTCTTCTCAGCGTTTGCCTTGCTGAGCGTAGCGGCCTTAGGAGCTGAATACTGAAAAAGAAGAAGAAATCGTTCTCATTTCTCACCGTGATAATTGGTAGCCCGAGACATCACATTCTGTCAAAGATAATGTTTGTCTTTGGAGTGTCCCAGGGAGTTGTACATGACACTGTATAGACCCGGGAGAGGACATGGCACTGATTCCCGTGGACAGGCCTTCCTCACCTGTACAACTCCCCGGAGTGACCACAACTCACAAGGCTTTATTCAGTGTAAGGCCACCCTTTCTTTTTTCGTTGTTTAACGTCCACGCCCGCGTACCTTTTTGCCTCCGACCGGAAAAAAAAACAAGAAAGTAGTAGTACCAATAATATGCGAAGTTGTAAATACATGATTGTGTAGTTTCACAGTGTGCCGATCATGACCTTAAACTTATAATCTTGCCTCCCGGGCATGCCTTTGTCTTGTGTTCTTTTTTTTGTTGGCTTTTAAATATCGTACGGTGTGTGTCCTAGTAAAAAGCCAGACGTAATTCATGACATGCTAACTCCATGCTATGTACTGTACCTGTTTTGTTGGATTCATCAGGCATGTGCTCCAATGTACCATCAAAGAGTGTTGTTCTATGCCTGCAAGTGCCGTTAGACCCAGAAATATTGTATATATCACATGCTTTACTGGTCAGAATGTTTGATTGGGGTTTCCAGTTTTTGGAATGGGCTTTTGTTTTTTTTCCGCCCTCCCGCGTACCTTTTCGCGAAAAAAAGGACGTTAAACAATGAATTAACAAAGGGTGGCCTAAGTTTGGATTCCTGACCTGCAGCGTGAGATGAACCGTGGACTGGTGCCAGTGCTGGTGAGATTGGCTGAGAGAGGATTACTTCAATTCTAGCCATGATTGTCACCGAGTAAACGCAGATCTGCCTTTCAGGATTTCATGTGCTACACTCCATACATACTGTAACATAGCACCAAGAGTACATTATGTACTCTTGATAGCATAATATTTTGTTGTACACACGTATGACAGAATGTCACAAGCAGAAGGTGGAGGACACACACACAGTGACACATACACATGCGCATGCATCATGCAGTCTTGCAGTTGCACCAAGACTCAACTAATTCTTATTCTCAAGAGTAGTCTACGTACTCTTGCCGTCTTGGTTGCACTGCACTGATGGCTGTGCGGGGAAATCCCTTTTCTCTGGTTTTCTACGTGGCGTTGACTTTTGTACGTCACGACATCACATGACGTCATTGAACAAGACGGATATGCGGCGGATCCTGCATGCATCCTGGATACAGGATAGATTTAGTAGAGGATTTGCTTTTTTGAAGTGCCGAGTGAGTAGAATACATCTTGTTCAAACTCGAGTTGGTTCAGCTTTGCTTAGGTGTTTGTCGGAACGAGGAGCTGCTGACATTTGCTAGAGAGGAGTCTTTATGAGTCTGGACCGAAATGGAGGGAACTCCAGTGCTAACTAGTCTGAAGATCCTGATCATCGGGGACAGTGGAGTCGGAAAATCCAGGTACGTCTAGTCATCGCATGCACGCTGCCATTGTTCTCGAATCGGAAACTTTCTACATGTATGAGCTGACGTTCGTGTTCCTAGTCAGCAGTAGCTTGAAATCATGGTGGCTGGTGAGGATTATATCCCGGGCATTGCCGATAATTGCCAACTCAGAGTGCATTGTGTTCGCATTCTAGATGCCTGAGTGTAAATGTATCACTAACAAGAAACAGGCGAATTTCGACCACACCTCTGCCTGGCAGAATCATGATGGGTAGGGGGGTTGTACACTAGCACTAGCGCTCAGCCACTGGATTTGGAATGGTGTGTTCCCATGGTGCAAGCTACAGCCGTGACCAAAGAAATCGGACCTGTGAGCCGACAACAGTGCCAACGCGCATGCGGCCCTCGAAAGGGTTTTTGGACGGTGCGTGATGGAATGGAAACGCGGCACTGCTTTGACTTGTGGGTCGGATTTCTTCAGCCAGGACTGTAGTTATGCATGCAGGATGCCATAAAGGAGCATCTTCACAGACAGTGTAAATGCCGTGGATGTTGTCCTGACCGTGATGTTTTCATTATGCAATGCTGCAATTGCCCTGCTGCCAACAAAAATCGTAGGAAAAGGCCTAAAGCCTGGTCGAATAACTCTTTCATGGCTGTGCCAATTGTTCAATTGTTCAGAACAACTTGCCATGCTCAGATAAGCCTTTCTATGTATTTGATCTTCGAACTTGCTTTGTCTTCATGAATTTTTTCTTGCCCAACCTATTTTGCTCATGTTTTTGAATGGACTGTTCAATAGTGTATCCTGTGTAAAACACTGCTATCAGACCTGAGCGTTATCTAGTTATGAACTACAGTACAGCTGGAGACACATGTACATGTATGGCCACCAAGCCTGGAGCCAGCTCCTGACGAGTGGTGCGATCCCCGGGTCAATACAGCCCCCCCCCCCCCTACCCGCGGTTGGTTATCACTAAAAAAAACAAAAAAAACAATGTACACTGCTAATAAAATAAATAGTACCATTGGACCGGAGACCCCATCAGGCTGAGGTATGGCCTCGGGTGAATGCAGATACGGATAGTCACTGGCTTTATATCTATGCCGACGCATTGTTGTTCAATTCAGTCTGAATGTGTGTGTGTGTGTGTGTGTGTGTGTTCCGTGCACGCGCGGATAGTCACTGGCTTAGACCTATGCCGACGCACTGTTGTTCAATTCAGTCTGATTGATGTGTGTGTGTGTGTGTGTGTGTGTGTGTTCCGTGCACGCGCGTTTGCGTATGTGTGTGTGTGCGTGTATGTGTGTGTGTATGTGTGTGTGCGTGTATGTGTGTGTGCGTGTGTGTGTGCGTGTATGTGTGTGTGCGTGTATGTGTGTTTGTATGTGTGTGTATGTGTGTGTGTGTGGTTAGTTTATTGCTGCGGTTCACGGATGATCGCTTTGATCCAGAACAGTCCACCACAATTGGTAAGTTAAATAGTGGCGTTATAGCTAAAGACAGTTACACTCATACCTTGTTTATCCGGCCGGTCTCTCTACTACAATTTTTTGCCCAATTTTTCCACTGAGTGGAGTAATTCGCGGCGAAATTTGTCTGTAGTCCGAAGTGTCATGTGACAGTGCAATCACCTGGAGACTCGTGCTGGTGCTCCATCTACAGTACTGAGAGTACACAGCTCTCCAAGAGTATGAAGCTCTGAAGATGAGGTCTCTTGCAGCAAAGCTCCATCGCATGGTGCACAATCATTGCACACACGTACTGCATGTGGTACATGCAGAAGTGGTTGGCGGGGTTTGCCACAGACTTTTCCCAGTTTCGTTCATGAAGTGCATGCATGTGTTATCTGCTCTCCGCTTGCTAAAATCTGCTCTGGTTGCATACGGCATAAACATTGCACCACATGGCGGTGTGTTTCCCTGTTGGTTGGATAGTATGGATACACAGCTACTTCTAGCCAGGTCGAAATAGTAGGGGGGGGGGACCCGGAACAGTTACACTTTAACCCATTTTTCCATTATCAAATTATCTTGCAATGCGAAATGCAATGTATGAGGCGAACATCTGACTTCACCCCAGACAAATGTGCCTTTATGAACCCTCTACTGATTATCGACTTCATTTTTCATTGAATGGCATGAGAAACACAAAAATCGGAAAATGGGTAGGGGCGGCACTTTTTCACGGGGGGGGGGGGGGGGGGGCTGTGCCCCCCCCCCCCTTGGCTAGAACCCTGGTACATGTACTGTAGACTATAGACTGTAGACCCCAGTCAAGCAGCACATGCTTGAGGTGACAGTGGTGGTGCTGCCATTGCTGCTGCTGCTTCTGCTGCTGCTGCTAGTGAGCGCTAGGTACTAGTATATACATTTCCAAGTTGTCCTGTTCTCTATTGTTGTATTCCGAGCTAGCCTGGGCCTCGTATCACGGGCAAAAACCTCGTGTGCTCCAGACGCAGTCGTGAGTCAGTCAAATGTCAAGTCAGTCAACAGGAAGTGCGAGCTTTGACGTTCGGAGCAGACACTTTCTTAAAAAAAACAGGGAGTTGTAAAAAAACGGCCAAGTAAAACGGAAGTCACGAAATGAGCGCTAGCAAAATTAACCAACAAAACAGTAAAGCCAGCTGCTCAGCTGCTCGGTTGTTCTATTGGCACTTATTAATGGAATACTCGTGTGACTACACTGGACTGTAATGCTTCTCTAACTATTTTTTCAGGTGTTGATTTCAAAGTGAAGACACTGACTGTGGGCAGTAGCCGGGTGAAGTTGTCAATATGGGTAAGGCTTTCTTTTGGGAAGATTTATTTGTGCATGATCTACTTGGGGGTAGAGAGACATTTTACTTTTACATGTCTACCAGGTTCAGCCTTACGTCCCGCAGCTGTGTTGATGAGCTCACGGGGATAGGAGCAGGAAACTGTCTGCAAACTGACTTTACTTGGAATCATGATTCCGGGTCATGCAGATTCCCTTTCCAAGCCGCTCTCTGGTCTAGTATTGGTCTGTGTCCTCTTCTGTCCTTCAAACATACACACATACACACACATGCACGCACGTGCACAAACATCCACACACACACACACACACGCTGTCTGGCTGAAAGTCCAGAACTTTAGGCGTAAAAACAATACTAGTAATGGCTTTCACTACATTTCTGTATTTCACTCTCAGCTTGCTTGCCTATTGGTGATTTCACCTTGGCGTAATGTTGTGTGACGTGTGTCCGTTGTTCTGTTCTGACTAATGTCCATTGTTCTGTTCTGATTTATGTCCGTTGTTGTGACTTGTGTGCGTTGCTCTGACTTATGTCCGTTGTTCTGACTTGTGTCCGTTGTTCTGACTTGTGTACGTTGCTCTCTTCTGACCTTAACAGGACACGGCCGGGCAGGAGCGTTTCCGTACCCTCACACCCAGTTACTACCGTGGCGCACAGGGTGTTATACTAGGTAAGAACACAGCCAATAAATTGAAATACTGTATAAGCCATTATTCTAACGAGGCACATATATAACGATTTCCTAAAATTTACTGCTTTACGTGTACCAAAGGTAATGATTCTCACTCATTCTCAATGCTCAATAGCAACAGTATTGTATCGATTTCTGTATAACGATTTCTAGATTCTCACTCATTCTCAATGCTCAATAGCAACAGTATTGTATCGATTTCTGTATAACGATTTCTATTTTAACGACAGATTTCTCCTCGTTAACTCGTTAGAATTAGCACTTCGTTATATAATTATATATATATGGCTTTTACACTACATGTAATTGTGTTTTTAACCTCTTTTTGTCTCGTCACTGGAAAACACCTACAAGAATGCAAGTCCTCCGGACAGTCAGAAACAGATGGGATATTATGCAGCTCCTAAAGCGGAAAACGTATGAAAAACGACAAGCAGAGCTATGCACAACAGCAGGGTCTACTTCACTGTTGAAATATCTGCGCTGCGCCCGCCGACAGCCTGTCTGTCGTCTCTCTGCTTCGGGATCATGATGGTGTGATTGTACTTATCCCTTACTACTGTTGGTATGCAAATGTAGCTCTCTTATACTGGACAATGTCTTGATGGTGATGACGATTATACCAGGCGTCCATTTCTTTATCTGTCGACTCAATCGGTGTACCGTTGGCACCACTGATCAACTGGTTGCTTGCATTTGTCTTAATGTGCTCTTGTATGACTAGCCTATGACTGCTCCTGTCGGTCAACGTTTGACGGTCTAAATGTATGGCTGAATGAGCTATCAACGTATGCGACTAAGGAGAACATTGTCAAGATGCTGGTCGGCAATAAGATAGATCGAGTAAGTGCAAGTATGCCTGTACATGACCTTTGAATGCCCGTACATTTGTCTGATTGCATTGCGAAGAGGCTGGTATTAACATTTGGGTCTTTAATACTGTGTATGTGTTACTACTACTTACTAGTATGTACTCTTCTCCATTGTTTCCATGGCTGGCTACCACCCCTATCCAGTTATATTGGCTGCTGCCATTGGACAGTGAATACATAAATACATGTAATTGCATGCGTGTGATTGTACACGGTGCTCATTGGATGGATAATCATGATAACATGGAGCGGTGCCCTGGCACTCTTGCGTTGTTGTTTCACATCTTTATTCTCTGTAGTTGTTCGAAATCTTTATTCTCACGCTGTTGTTGTTCTTGTTGTCGTTGTCGTTGTTATCATCAGGACTCGACTAGTAGTCTGATATCACAATGGCTGTTGGATTGTACTCTGTGTGGATTGTTGGCAATTGTCTTTCTCTAATATGTGGCATGTGCTTGGCGTTGCCTGTTATTATGTCGGCTTGCAGGAAGGCAGGGAAGTGACGAGAGAGGAGGGCCTGCAGTTTGCACGCGCACATTCCATGCTGTTTATTGAAGCAAGGTGGGCAGCGCACACTGTCACTAGGTTGTCTATGCACGAGCCACCAGTGCACTTAAAGCATTCATGGTCATTCGTACTCCTAGATCAAGAACACACCGTGCATGGACATAAGATAGAGCCTATTCTCACAATTTATTTGTGAACTATAAGAAACAATGTGGCGTTAAAAAAATGTACTGTAAGTCTGCAAATTTTCGGCCCATTCAAATTCGGCCTCCCAGGGCTAAAACCCATCAAATGTCCGGCCTGTACTGCTGCCGCCTGTATACACTGTCACACGGAACATTGCAAAACAAAATTTCGGCCGCAACGAATTTTCGGCCAAACATGACCAGGCCGAAAATAGCCGAAAATAAATATACGCCGAATATTGTTGGTTTACAGTACTGCTGCATATGTTCCTTGATGCTTGGCGGTGCTCACTGGCTTTCCTATGGACACAGGAAAACCGGTATGACTGAGTCTCACACGAACCGTGACATTTTTTTAAAACGATACTTGAAGTGTGCTACTGACACTGTCATTGTCACTGTCGCTGTCGTTTGTTCTCCGTTTCTTCTAAGTTTGCGGCACCTGTGCATGGATGGCGAGCACCGTGTTGTCTTTGCACATGCACGTGTGCTTCATTGAGCATCACGTCCCACGAACCAATGGATCTGTGTTGTTTGTGTTCTGGGCCTCTCCATTGGTCCAGTGCTAAGGCGCGTGATCTGTTTGTTTGTGTTCTGGATCTCTCCATTGATGCAGTGCTAAGACGCGTGATGGTGTGCAGGTTGCGTTTGAAGAGCTCGTGGAGAAGGTTAGTCCCTTGGACAGGTGTACATGTGGCTAGAGTCTAGAGAACCCCAGTGCTGCCAACCTTCCGCATTTCCCCGTATTCGTACGGAAAATCTCTCCTTCGTCCGCAGTACGGAATTTGAGCAAGATGGCACGGAGCATTGAAGAGGATCGATCGGCTACAGATATGTATGTAGAAGCATGGCAAGTGCAAGCTGAGCGATGAATATCCCTGTGCCAAAGCGAGTGCATGTCATGCTTCGACTACATGTAGCATAAAATAGCACGTCATGGTACAAATCCCACATGTTTTGCACTAGCAAATCCAGCCACCGACAACCATGTGAGTGTCAAAAAGCAAAACACAAGCAATGCACACGGCAGTGCATTGTCAGTACGCAAAAACACTGCAAAATACGGGAAATCAGAAGTCGCAGTGTGCAAAACAGACCCAGTTGCTTGGCAGCATTGGAACTCAATACAATACAGTCGACTCCTTATATGACGAACAGCTTTGTGCAGAAGAATCCGTTCTTTATAACCGAAGTTCTTTATTACCAAAATGCACTCACACCATACAAGCAACACGCCACGACTGGCATGTGGCCCATGTCAGTATGAGTGCGCCTGGTTTACATGCGGCCCTACAAGATTTGGTTCGTCATAAACGAAAACTGTTTGCAGCAAGGCGTCAATTTTGTATGAGCCCAAACAGGGACATGACCGTGGTTTGCTATATCACAAAATTTGCTATATGCGAGTTCGTTGTGGGTGGAGTCGACTGTAGCTGGATGAAAATGTGTTCTATCAGTATTACATGACTGTACAGTGTCTACCCGTGTTAGTGCGACATCGGTCACAAGATCTCTTATAGGCGATGGTGCCATCGTGAGAATAAAGAATTCAAAAGACCAACCTCATTAGTTGACAACGATGCAAAATCTCCTGACGGAACATGTGTAGTAGCAAGAGTACATAACCCCCAAGAGTGTGCAACTCCAGCTATGGGGTCTGCGACGGCAGAACTTCACATCACGTGATGAACCCGTACACATTGCTTGCACTCTGTGCAAGATAGATACAGGGTTGTACATAACCCAGCTTTGGGCCCAACTCTCTTGTGGTCACTTTGCACTGTTTGCCAGCATTACCTTTTGAACCATGTCGCGTGATGTGAAGTTCTGCCGTCGCAGCACGGCATAGAGGTTGTGCAGGCAGTTGCACATTCTTGGGGGTTATGTACTCTTGGTAATAGTCATACCACGCATTCATATACATACACGTTCTGATAGTAGGCAATACTCAGTATAAGATCAAAATGTTGAACCCTCCAGGTTGTCTACTAATGAAGGTAGACCTATACATGGGTGACACACTGCGTGATTGTTCAATAAATCTCGCACACTACTTGCCCGTGCAATAAATCTCTTTGCTGTTGTGTTGTGTTGCTGATACTGCCAGGTCATTCAAACACCAGGCTTGTGGCAGGCGGAAGGCGGCGCGGGTGCTGGCGGCGCGCCACTAAGTCTGGCTTCCGGCGGAGCGGCAGCCATGGAAACCTGCTCAGGCTACTGCTCCACGCTGTGATGTGCTGCTCAGAATCTGCTCGGTGTCTACACAAAATCCACTCTGTATCCATGCAGTACAGCAGTATGTGCTTGGAGCTCTCAGCCTCGTGCAGCAGTATCTGTAAGAACCGGAGGAGATGGAGGCTATGACCCAGGTTAGAGGTTGACACTGTTTCTGTTCATGGCCCCGTTCGCAACAGTTCTGTTGCCTAGGCCCGGCCAAGTATGCAGCTGCTGCCTTGCCACGCTGCATTGCAGCTATGCACCACACGTAATGGCTCTACAGCTGCATGTACAAGTAAGTATTAGCTGTGCGTCATTGGTCATCTCAGCGATTGATCTCTGTTCGCTGATTTCGCTCGGCTTCTATCCGCCTGTGCATCTCTGCTCCGTGCTGCAAGCAAGCATTGGGGATGGCTTCACACCTTGACCAACTGACCGCAACCTCTGCGTGCGCACGTGTGTGTGTGTGTGTGTGTGTGTGTGTGTGTGTGTGTGTGTGTGTGTGTGTGTGCATGTGTGTGTGTGTGTGTGTGTGTGTGTGTGTGTGTGTGCTACTGACTGTGAGTTCCCCATTTAGCTTAGAACTTTCTTGAGCTTACATGTGTGTGTTAGGCATGTTATCAGCCATGCTGCCAGTACCTGCTGTAATCTGGACGCATAACGGTATCAGCTGCCAGACCTATCCCATATCTCCTAGTGTTTTCGGGCTACTCAATGTCCACAATCAGATTTTTCCTGTGCTTAAAAGTAAGTGCCTGACATTTTCGCTGCACATGCCGACCTTTTATTCTGTCGTTTGTTAGCTTTAGTACAATTTTATCTTGCTCAGCACCTGCAGAAAGACTTTGAATGGAACTGTTGCCCTCACTTGTCTTGAAGGCCTCTGGAAGACAGCTGCTCTATATTTTACTTTCGTCATTGCACGATAGAAGTGCACTTTTGTTTGAGTCAAATGATAAATATCATGCTGCGTGAGTGAACTCGCCTCTGAAATGTTTGTTTCTGTGCTGGCGTGTTTCAAGATATTTCTACCTTTATTCTATGCATCTCGTCAAGTCATGTACATTTTTCAATCATTAGTGCAAGTAACTAGTTTGTTGACAGTACATCGTGCCATGGTACACCAGTGAACCCCAGCACTGGTATATGCCATAAGCAGCTCGTCGGAAGCACTTCATGAGTGGTCCGGCCGATAATGTTGAGCTGGAGATGGTCCGGCCGGAGGGGGTCCGGGGAGCGGGAGGGGGGGGGGGGGGGGTCCTTTAAAAAAATACTCAGGCCATGGCCCAAAAGCCTGACCCAGTCTGACAGCCTCTTTGCTTTGCAGTACAGCCGATCATAGTGTAGGGCATATTATCATAGTGCAGTCGACCTAATTCCTCTGGGTGGGTCTCCAACTCATTGTGTGTGTGACTGCAAAGAAGTACAAAACGAGGCGTTCGCAAAAGAAGTGTACAGACTACATGTATACAGTCACTAGTCATGTGTACGTGTGTGTATGTGTATGTGATTACTGATGGTACATGGTGAGACTGGTGTCGTGGTGACAAAAAGCATAAAAATAAACATGCGTGAGTGACTGGCACATGTACATGCATGGTCGACCAGGTACACACTATTAAAATGTATGATGTGCGTGGAATGCATGTGATGTGGGGCGAATGTCTGAGCTCCAGCAATCTCAACTCAAAAGTGATGATGTAGCTGGCGAAATACAGACATGTCTGTCTCTGTACCGAGCTTCCCTACCAGCTGAGAGCGACGAGTCGGGGCCTGCAAGCCATGGCCTGGTGTTGACTGTTGGCATATGTCGCTCGTGTCGACCTTTGCGATTCGGAGTCTCCTTTTCTTTCGATGGATTTGACGTTTATAAGGTTACAGTCGACTGTTTGCGTGAATCTATTTGCTGCCATCGCGATCCTGAAGCCGCACTGGTCAGATCATCCGACTCGACTGCAGTCTGCAGTGCTGCATGCTGCCACTGCCCTGAGTCTGAGTAGATTTACGGGCACTGCACAGACTGTCTACTCGTAGGTCTACTCCTCGGAGTCTGACTGAGTGCGGTTCATCATCAATCATCATCAGCAGCAGATCTAGTCCGATTGACTTCCTCACACTTGCTCACTCCACCAACCCGTTGGCTTTGGGAGGTGGTTGTCTTTTCATTCGCTGCCACCTATCCCGGTTTATTCGCTGACTAGCGCAGGCCGAGCAGGATCGCCACTTGTGCGTCATGTCGTTCCTACTTCGCTCCTGGTAAGTAACGTTAGTTGTGGTGCACTGTAAGCTGTGCTATGCCTGGCAAGGCAGGGAGAGTGCTCCTGTTTGATGTGTCTTTGGCGTTGATCGAGTTTCGGTGGCAATTATTTCCTATTTTTGTGTTTGCTCGCTAGGCGTGCATCGCAACGCACGGGGCTACTCTCCCGTCGTGCGCCTATTCACGGACTGCGGACCGCGCGCCAAGCGGATGGCCAGCAATATCTACTCGCAGCGAGATCGCTGACATCGACGATCACGATCGACACTCTGCAGCGCCAGCCAGAGCTGGACAGTTTTCGGAAATTCATTGAGGAATACCGTGATGTGTGCGAACCGAAAGAGATCTACATTTGCGACGGCAGCGAAGAGGAACTGAGAAGTCTCACACAACACATGATCGACACTGGTGTAATCAGAGAGCTCAAACACCCATCCTATGAGAACTGGTAAATATACTAATGTACCCGAGATTTAGAGAACACGAACGATTATTTCCTTTTTGTGGTGTTGCACTGCACGCCGTGGTGTGGGACGAGTTAGTAACTACGAGGTCTCCTTTGGGCCCTGTCTGTGTGTCATGGATGTAGTCAGGTGCAGTGGCGGCTCGTTCTGTTTCTACCTGTGTACTGTAGCGCAGTCTACGTGCTTTCACATTTCGTCGAGCGAGGGATGGCAATCGCCATGGACGTCTTGTGCGCTTTGCTCGCCACTGTTCGCACAAGAGCCGGGGAAAGCCTGAGCATGAGATGCTGCGATATTTTTTTCTACCGGCTGCCGTGTTTCCGCCGGTTTACTGATCAGTGCAGTAGGACTAGGAGTTCTTGTGAGAGTGCATGGACTATGTCACAGTATGTGGGGTCATACTACTTACTAGTCTGTACTCGTGCATGCGACGCTGCACGCGACCATTGTTCGGTGTGGGCTCGATGGAGGTGTGGCACAACATGGCGGCGCTGGTGGTCACCTTTACCAGTACGACTCCTACGACTCCTAGTGGCTGACTCCTGTCTGTGTACAATTATCATTAGTCATAGAGACAGTGCAGCAGTACAAGACTATAGTATAGTCCTGCAAGATTGTAAAAAAAAGGAAGGCATGCACATGTAGTGATGTAGAGAAGCATACTTGCCAACCCTACCGGAATTTCCGGGAAAATCCAGGAAAACTCGCTTTCGTCCCGGCATACCGGAAAAGTTATAACATCCACCGGATTTTCGAAAATTGTCCCTCAGCACCTTTTTTGTTGATTTTCGGTTTTTCAATGCTCGCGAGCATAGCAGCTACAAGTGCTGTGCCCACAACGAAGCTCTATAGCGAGCAAGAACTCTAAATGTTGCGAATGTTCGGGCAGATCGAGGAAAAATGGGCAAAATCAAGGAAAAACCTCATCGGTATCAAGGAAACTGTTTGCCAGGGGTTGGCAAGTATGAGAAGGTCCTGAATGTGTGAGGCTCATCCTGGTCCCAGAGATCACATCAAAGACTGAGCGAGTGGCCAGTCCGTTGGATGGCTGCTAAAACCCGGTTGCTGTATTTTCCGGAGTATAATCCGCACCCCCATTTTTTTGCCACGAAATACGGAATCTACCCTATTAATTTATCATCGGAATATACTGTAAAACCGGAAAGCCTAACGAGTCACAGAGTCTTTTTAACGCCCAATTTTTTTCGTTATTTGAAGAAACGTTATCGCGAACCCGGTTTGAGATGTCTGTGTAAAGATGCGCTTACAGATGAGTGACTAGGTAGCCATCGTTAAACTTTCTGCACGTTACCATGCCAAAAATAGAAAAAAACGTTTAAAAAGTTGTTGGTCATTAAACTTTCCGGTTTTACAGTAAGACACACGCCCCCAAGGGGGGGGGGGGGATCTGAGCGTTCAAAGTGCGGCTTATACTCCGGAAAATACTGTCTATCCAGTGTGCATGATACACAGTTGCTTTTGACTCTGTGCGGCCATAGCCCGGTTAGAAGACGAGAGTGTGCTAGTTGCATGAATGCCCAGTGCAAGCAGCAGTCCTTGTTGTACTCGGCCAGTGGACACGGTGACGTTCTGGTAGCCTGTGTGTGAGCAGAACCGTATGACGCAATGTAGCGTAGATGTGAGCACTTGAGTCAGTCTTGGGCGTTGCGTACCGGAAGCACAGTGAACCGGGAAACCTCAATTGCGATCTGGAAACTTTCGTGATTTTCCCGGTGCATGGGTGCGAAATCCTAAAAAAATTAATGTAATGAAGCGTAGAACTGTAGACTGTAGACTAATGAAATATGACATCAATCACAAACATTTCCAGGTGCAAACTTATCTGTGCTCGCAAACTACGAGCTAAAACAAGCAAACTTTTCCCGGTTAAAATGTAAACTGTGAATTTCCATTCGGATAAGTATTTGCGGTCACGTTCTCTACTTGGTCTTGTTGCTGTTGTACATTCTGCAGCTATCTTGCTCGATCGGACCCGGCAGATGTTGCCCGCGTGGAAACCAAGACATACGTCTGTACACCGGAGGAGGAGGATATCATTGCGGAGGGTGCTCGGCGACTGCAGCAGGGCCAGCGCGAAGGCCCGAACTGGATGCCCGAGAGCAAGATGGACATGAAAATGAGATCTCGCCTGGAGAAGTCCATGAAAAGTAAGCTGTGCGTGTGTGTGTGGGGGGGGGGGGGGTACGCGAGTTTTTTATTTGATTGCGCCGCATACACTGATGAATTTCTGGTTTCATAGGATATTCAGCTGTCAGAAGCTTTATTGTGCGTGTTCATGAGTGATTTTGGGAAGGGGCTGCGTATCTATACATCTGGGTTTATGTGAATGTGTGCATTAAAAACCAATTTGGTTATATCTGTGTGTGTGGCATGCATGTAGATCGTCGCATGTACGTGATCCCGTTCAGCATGGGCAAGGTGGGATCACCGCTAGCCAAAGCTGGTGTGCAGCTGACTGACTCGCCATACGTGGTGGCCAGCATGCGCATCATGACGCACGGCATGGGCCAGGAGACCATCAAGTCGCTGCTGGAGAAGAAGGACGACTTTGTGCGCTGCGTGCACAGTGTGGGTCGCCCGATGGACCAGGTGGACTACAACAGCCTGCTGCCGTCGTGGCCGTGCGATCCCAAGCGCGTACTCATCGCTCACTACCCGCGCCGTCGCAAGATAGTCTCCTACGGCAGCGGGTACGGCGGCAACTCTCTGCTGGGCAAGAAGTGCTTTGCGCTGCGCCTGGCCTCCGCCATGGGCCACAATGACGAGAAGAACCCGTGGTACGCGGAGCACATGCTGGTAAGGCTTCATCACTAATAGGGGACCATCTGGAGCTGAAGAGATTCCCTCAGCTTTAACATTCAAATTATATTATAGATTCATTAGTTCGAGGGAAAGTTGAAAGTGGGAAAAGTCTATATTATAGAGTGGAGTGTGTTTTCCTGTTTTTAGCTTTTTATTGGGGCATTCTTCCAGTATCGGTACTGTGGGGTCCTTCACAGCAGGAGTAAATTGGCAGGGCATGGAGGTGCTCAGTGTTTCTTGACTTGGAGGAAGCGCCTACCTGCAGTTGTAACCGTCCCTCCTCTGGCCCGGTGAAGGCGAACAGTTAAAAGGTTGGAATGAAATCAGTGAGCGCACCATACGAGTGCAATTGCTGTGCAATAAAATGCCTGGTTATCCAAGCGACGAATTATCCCAGACGCCTTATCGAACTACATTGAAGGGCAACTTCAGCGGACAGGTGTAATTCTCTCCCATCCGACTGCAGCCAAGCAGCTTTCTTTGCCATTACATGTATATAACAGCTCTTTGCTACAGCAATTAGGTACCGTATTTTCCGGAGTATTAGCCGCACTGGAGTAGACCCCCCCCCCCCCATTTTTTTGCCACGAAATACAGACATCGACCCTATTTATCACCGTTATTTTGATCATCGGAGTATAAGCCGCACCCCCCCCCCTTTTTGGGGGTGAATTTTTGAGTGTTCAAAGTGCGGCTTATACTCCGGAATATACCGTAGCCTATTCTGTGGCATCTTTTGTGTCACCTTTTCAACTTTATTTCACGCAATTACTCACGGTACTGTAACAGGACTCGCAGTCTGCGGGGATTGCCCTATTAAAATGCCTTGGCGACAACAACAACAACAGCTGACTTTACTTTACACCTAGAAAGAGGACAAAGGATGCAAGCATGAATAAAACAAGCATGTGTGAACGTAGTGCGACAACAATAGACACAGCCAGTGGATATAACTAACAACCACCTGCAAATACTAGGCATGAAACTTCAGGCTCTTCACTAGCCACATTTTCTAAAGTTTTCCACAAGTATATGTTCATGCCTACCTGTCAGGAGGTTGTTGGTTATCCATCGGTTGTCTATTGTTGTCGCACTATGTTTCACACTTGTTCCCTTTCTTCGCACTTGCACCTTTTTGGTTATTTCCATCGTGTTCCACCTGACGAGAAGGCATGAAAGTATGCTCGTGTGAAACTTTAGAATATATTGCTTGGAAAGAGCCGAAGTTTGTCCTCTTTCTAAGCGTAGAGACATTTTTGTCTTCAAGGAAACTTTTGCGTATTTCAAATCGAGTCATTACTTTAGTAGCGCTTTATGTTTGCGCCTTGGAGAAGTGTTGGAGCTGGGTGTCAGGTCACCGAATGTCTCAGTACTCCTTGTCGGTTTTGTGCCATTTTGTCGCACTCGCTGACTGTATAAGATCTGGTTACGTTGGTGGACAGTTTGTCATAACTCGTTACATTTTGTCCTTTTCCTTTCTTCATCATAACTATATTGGCTCACCATCCGAGTTCAATTATGTGTAGCTCTTCTCAATATGCCATGGGTAACAGCTTTGTCACTGCTGAACATGCCATGTCCTCATGGCATGCCTGCCTGTGCCGAATTGTGTGGGCCGGCTATGCATTGCATTCAGTGCATCTGTGCATTCAGTGTATCGGTGTATCAGTGCATTCAGTGCATCTGTGCATTCGGTCTATCGGTGCATTCAGTGCATCGGTGTATCAGTGTAGGGTGTCTGTGTAGGTACACGTACTAGGCTTCATTCCTGTCCGTTTGTTTTCTGTGTGTTTTCTACTGTGTGCTCCGCTCAGATCATGCGTCTGGAGAAGGGAGACAAACACAAGTACATAGCGGCTGCATTCCCCAGCGCGTGCGGCAAGACCAACCTAGCCATGATGCAGCCGTCCTTGGATGGCTGGGACATCAAGTGCGTCGGCGACGACATTGCGTGGATGCGCTTCGACGAGGAGGGTAACCTGCGTGCCATCAACCCTGAGAACGGCTTCTTTGGTGTCGCTCCCGGCACCAGTGCCAAGACGAATCCAGTAGCCATGAAGATGATCCACAAGAACACCATCTTCACCAACGTGGCCTATACCGAGGAGGGCGAGGTGTTCTGGGAGAACATGGGCGCGCACCCTGACTTCTCCAAGGTCAAGGTGATCACGTGGCGTGGCGTGCCGCACTGGAGGCCCAACATGGTCAACATCGACGGCATCCCGATCACGGCCTCGCATCCCAACTCTCGCTTCTGCACGCCGATCAACCATTGCTCCATCCTGGACAAGGAGGGCGCCGCGGACCCGAAGGGCGTCAAGATCGACGCCATCGTTTTCGGCGGTCGTCGCGCTGACACCGTACCGCTGGTGTTCCAGTCGCGTAACTGGAAGCATGGCGTGTTGATGGGAGCGTCGATGAGGTCCGGCGCAACCGCCGCTGCCACCGACGTCAAGTCCAGCATACGCTCCGACCCGTTTGCCATGCTGCCATTCTTCGGCTACAACGTCGGCAACTACTTCCAGCACTGGTTGAACATGGAGAAGCCAAACCACAATCTTCCCAAGATCTTTCAAGTCAACTGGTTCCAGAAGGACGAGCGCGGTCAGTTCATGTGGCCAGGTTTCGGCGAGAACATTCGCGTGCTCGACTGGATTTTCCGCCGCTGTGACGAACAGCCGGCGGAGAGTGGTATAGCCCGCGAGACGCCCATAGGCTTTGTACCCAGCCAGAACGCTATTGACACAGACGGCTTGAAGGACGACGTGCCAATGGATCGCCTGCTGGATGTCAACAAGCATCTGTGGACGGAGGAGCTGAAGGCCGTCAAGCAGTACCTCGAGAAACAAAATGGAAATGATCTGCCCCAAGAGCTACGCAGTCAGCTGCGTGAGCTGGAGGACAGGCTCGCAGCCAGCCGCAGCTAAGCCGAGTGCACAGTTTTTGTATTGGTGGCGTTCACTGCGCTGTACATAGCTTTGTGCAGCCTAGCTGGTGTGTATATTTGTAAAGCAACACGCTATCCCTGCACAACATCGGCTCCGTCTTGCTAGCTTGCCAGCAAAGGGACGGACGTGCAGTTCTCTTCACGGCTCACTCCTGTTTCCGTTTACTCGTACAGCACATCGCACTAGAGGCGCAGTAGGTGTAAGTACGGTCTCTTGTTGCTTAGTACTCATCTCCATATGTCTTGCATGCCAAGCCACAGTTTGGGTCATTCTGCTTGTGGCTCTGATTCGTTTTTTTCTTCGTGTGAGAAGATAATAAGGGCTTGCTCTCCTGTACTGAGTACGGAAAGCAACTAGAACAAATTGCGTCTAAATGTCATTGTCAATATTCTTTTCGAATTGATGCCGATTTGTTTTTGTTTTTCTTGTGTACGTAGTATCAATATCCAGAGCTGGTCATTCTTCTCCAGTTGTGTGTGTGTGTGGTGCTCTCATTGCCAGCTTCATGCCAATAGGGTTGTCTCTCTCTCTCTCTTCTTCTCTCTGTCCTCATTCTCTCAGGCTCTTTGCGCCGGTAGTCGATTACTATTTTTCTCTTTGAAACAAAATTTGTCTGATCTCTCAGTCAGTATACCAAACCAGTAATAGTTACTTTGCTGAAGTTCGGCAATTAGGTATATGTAGCTTATTTTTGCCGTTTTGTTCAGTTCTAAACAAAGTCAAAAATTATAATATCGTCGCGGAGCATCGTGCACGAACTATGACCTGATCTTCTTTACTTATTATCACGAACGATACCGTCAGCCCATGCATCTAGTTCAATGAGTATGTTGTGAAGCAATAACTAACTTGGTTCTCAAGCTAATGACAACCAGGATTTGTTGCGCGCGCGTGTGTGTGCGTGGATAGAGTGTCTGTGTGTGTGAGAGAGAGGGGGGGGGGGGGCAGTGCAGCAGGCTGCAAGTTTTGATAGAGGCAGTTGCTGCTACAAGACCAACAGGCATTGTGTTGCCTGTTCACTGTCACTAATGAATACAGTGTCATAGAGGTACATGTAGTGGAGTCAATTACTATGATGTACACCACCTCACTACACAAAGCCGAAGGTGCAAGGTCTGACTGGCAAAGAGCACTCCTTCTCTCTCTCTCTCTCTCTGCCCCAGAACCAGATTCCGGCCTGCACGGTGGACTGGTGCCTCGTCGAAAGGCAGAACTAGCTGGTAGGTCTCCATCGGTTGCATGCCTGGCACATAGACGCGATAATATTATGGGTGTTGTGATTACGTCAGCCATGCCAGGATGCTTTGGCCAAGTCGGGGTGCAGTGATACACTACCTCAAGCGAAACCACGGAAACCAACTTATACTCCATACACATGGGGGATTATGGACTGTTGATGGGATTATGGACTCTTGATTGGGGGGGGGTTATGGACTGTTAATGGGATTGTGTACTGTTGACGGGATTATGGACTGTTGATGGGGGACTATGATGGACTCTTAATGGGGGACTATGGACTCTTGATGGGGGACTATGGACTCGCTGACTCACCACCATAAGTAAGTGGCATAACATCATTTGCATAACCTCCACATATGGCCATAGGCTGATACTAGCGGGTGACTTGGCTCGGATTGCGATGCAAGTACGCTTCGACGATCCCATCTCCACTCGAGCACAGTATACTGTAGGCAATGCAAGACTGGTGATATCCTCATGGCTGGTTGGACATCAGTTACCGTAGCCTGGCGCCGGGAGTCGTAAAATACCGGTATTTTACGACTCCTGGCCAAGCGCCTGGCACATAGACGGTGCAAACATGATGAGTTGGGTCCAGGACCAGTGAGTTACACGACTCCCTGCTCGGTTTGGATATTGTGAGATGTTTTGTTCTGGCTGCAGTATAGTATAGTAGAGTACAGCAATGGTGTAACAAACACACCTCGTGAAATGGCGGTACATACACGCCTTCTCACATACTACTGGTAACGCTCACCAAGCTGCAAAGGGCTGGCAAAGAGTACAATGTAATGTACTCCTCTCATCACCACCATCATCACCGCTATCACAGCCACCACCACCACAACCAATACGACTCCCTGTACTGGTACTAAGGCACTGAACGCTAACGCTCGATGCAAACTTCACAGCAAAGACTTGAGAAGAAGAAACGGCAAAAGCATGCTAGCACCCGACCGGAGACTGACTAAGAGTGCAAGAAATTCTACAAAAGAAATTAAAATACACTCAAATAATGCCGACAAAACACCAAACGAACACAACATGCGTGAGAGAGGCAGAGCCAGCGGTTCATCTTGACTTCACTTGCCGCGAGCAAAAGCCAAGAGAGAGAGAGAGAGAGAGAGAGAGAGAGAGAGAGAGAGAGAGAGAGAGAGAGAGAGAGAGAGAGAGAGCGTAGAAAAATACACAGTGAAGCGATCTCCATATGCCAGTTGAAACATGAATGGCAAGCATGCAGCAGCAGCAGCAGTGGGGAAGGCTAGTTCCATCCACAGCTTGTGACCAGCAGGATCGCTGAAAACAAAGGAATAGAAAATAGCGGTCATTCTCGGTAGGAAAACAGGACGATGGTCGGGCGAATTGAAAAATAATAGAAGGCTCTGAGCGAGGCCGTTCCGACTTGCTGAACTCAGAGCAGCACATTAGAACATAGCTAGTATGTACATACACGAAGACTGCACACATGGTCAAACTCGCCCTCGCACGCTGCACACACACATGGTCAAACTTGCCCTCGCATTCGCATTCTCACTCGCACACACACATAGCTACACATCATCGCTCTTGTATGCCTCCACACCCACACACACCTACACCCACATCCATACACAGGTACTACACGCATATTTACATAGCAGTATGAAGCACACACGAAGAGATACAAACACACAGCAATTGTGGACATACTGAGACATTGCAAATCACAGAATCGTACTCGGCCAGCATCGCAATTATATACCCAGGCTTTCGCGATGCATACGCACACACGCCACTGGTTGCGTACGGCCATCGATCCTCAAGTTGTGCTCAAAACTCGCGAGACCAGTGTTGACATTGAAAGCAAGCAGCAGCAAGACAAGCAAGACTCTATCCCCATCCGCTCAACAGGTCTGATGGCACAATGCGACCACACACGACCACGCACCAACAGACAGCACAGGCTGGCGTGGAAGTAGCACGGTGGCGACGGAGACGGCGGTATTAGGCCAAGAAGCGGCGATATGCGGCATAGGCACTCCCGGCAACGACGGCTGCGGCCACCGACCACTTGACATAGGTAGACCAGGGAAGCGTATCGGCGGAGTCAGATGTTGCTGCTGCGGAGGTGCGGCTGGCTTTCTTTGCCAGCTCTGGGCTGTGTGCACCGCGTCGCTGTTGCATCCCACTGTAGCAACAGGAACACAGATACAGAGTGCAAGAACACACATACACCAAGTTACAGATCAGCAGCAACATAGAAACTTGCTAGAAAGTATGCAGGACCAATTGAAAGCTAACAATGTGTGGCAAGTTACCCCATCAAACATAACAAGTTATCAAGAACAAAGACCGGCCAGAAAGGTAAGCACTACAGCAAGTAAAAAGTCAACTCACCCAGTGGCAGTGGGATCAGCGATAATTGCTGCTGCTGCTTGTGACGAAGAGGCAGCTGCGGCGGACGGTAGGGGTTGGCCAGGCTCAGTGTCCTCGGTGGCGCCTTCGGACTGCCCGCTTGCTTTGGCCTGGCCGTTGCTGTTTAAAGGACTCTTTGCTGGCCGCTTGGGCGGTGGCTGGTCGCCAGTCAGTGAGAGGTCCTCCTCCGCCTGTCGCTTGCACGGCGGCTTGTCCTGTGTTGCGTCATCATCCTGTACAGCAGCAGCAGCAGCCGCAGCTGGCTCATCAGCAGTGGCTGCAGTAACTTTGGTAGATGGTGTGGCCTCAGCTGCCGGCTTCTCAGTTGTCTTATAGTCGGCGACAGGCACAGGAGGTGCGGTCTCTTGCGTCGCAGCCTCTGTTGGCTCGGTGTCGTCATCACCGGTGGTGGAGGTGGGGGCAGAACTGGGCAAGTTGATACGCTCTATACCCTCAGCAATAGCAAGGTAAGCGAAGCGCAGCTGCTCCGGTGTCTGGATGAGGCCAAAGCGCTGGCGTCGCATCCGCTGCAGATACTCCTCAATCTTAGCGCCGGGCAAGTCACCTCGCAGTTCAATCTGCCCAACACGGAGCACAAGCACAGGCAGCAGCAGAGCTTGCACAACTCAAACAACTTGTCAGCTGACACACACACACACACACACACACACACACACACACATACACACTTATACTCGTACTCCTGCCCAGCGCTGACGCGATGATAGCGAACACGCTAGGTTACACATAGCAACTTGTGCTGGGATTACACCATTCGAACAGCTTGCAAGGCTGATGAATTGACCTCCACTAATTTTTAGCCTGGTCTACACCATACGGCTGGTTGAAGTGGCACGCACGCACACACACGCACACACACACACTAGAAACATACATGCAGGGCACGTCGGAAGAATTGTCCGTGTTCAGCAGATTAAAAAAAAAGAGGCAAGTCAGTGGCCATGTCGCAACAGGGATGAAAAGCGCATAGCCACCTGACTGACCAAAAAAGGTCGATACATACAACAAATCTCCAATCGCAGGAAAGTGCACAATGAATGCAGACTACCTAGGGGCAACAAGCGGAAAGCTATTTTGGGGCTGGAGACCATGCAAATACAGTGCTGTGGTCCTTACCTCGCGCAGGCACACATCTACCAGAATGAGAGTGCCGGATCTGCCAATACCAGCACTGCAAACACAACACACAACACAAAACACACACCCACAAGATACTGTAAAACATGTAAATCTAACGTTTTAACGAGTTAAATTTCTTCGTTATAATAAGTTCTGTTGAGGCTGTAATGCCTCGTATGTGTTATGTGCAGATATGCCCGGAGACTGCAAGTTCGGTGGCGCATCTTCTCGTCAACCTACGGATTTCGGACAATCGTTAAATTTGTGACTCATAACATGTCTTACAGTAGGGGAAAATGAGAGACCGTCCAACATGTTTGTCATGTGCAGTGTTGCCACATCATTATAGCCAAATATCAGTAGGATAAAAAAATCAAAATGCATCATCCGGGGGCTTCACCCCCGGACCCCCTCCCCTATACAGCGACCTCGATACACGCACACGCGCGGCACTGATAAGAAAAATTTCACGTTTTGCGTGAGACTCAGGCTGAGTTCGCAGATTTTTCTCGAGACGGATGATGATTTCGCTTAGCGCCTTAGGAGAGAGCTATGGAAACACGCGTAATGAGCAGTAAAAGCCAAAAATCTGGATCATGACTTCTAAACTACGCATAAGGTCAAACTTGGACACTTTCATGGCTGTTGTCGGCAGGAGAAGGTCAATTGTCGGCAGGTCGTGACATGCCTCAAAAATCGGCAGGCTACTGACATGTCGGCAGGTGTAGCAACACAGCATGTGACTAAATCTGTGCACGAAGTGATCATTGCAAGTGAACAGTGGAACCAACATGGCCGACATCATGTGACCCATAAAGGCAAGGATTCACTGGTGCTGGAACCAACATGATGGTCCTGTATGGTCTTGCAATAGATGTGCAACATCTCTATTGCTATAGCCCGTTGGATCACACAGCCAGTTTCAGCGCGCACACACACACACACACACCATGTACCATGTATACGCCCGTCGCAAGAGAAGCACGCAAATCTGCAAATGCACTGGATGTGTACCCACAGATTTTCTCTTATAGCAACGATAGCGAACAATATCTGAATGAGACAGATCAAGACTTGCGCCGGATAACTGTCGAATCCACACAACTGGCGAAGCCATGTGAATCGACCACCAATGCACACCTGGTCTACACCACACGGAGTACATCGGCATAAAATGGCCAAGACAGTTACCTATGCACACCCTACACTTGCTGGGGTAACCAGTATAGACAGCACGCTGCTTTGATAGAAGCAGACACTAAATGCACTGGTACCTTGAAGTGAAATCGGAGTTACTTTACCAACCAGCCTCGGCTACTGAGTACTGGGAACCCAGAGCCAACAGACATACCAACAACCTTAGCCATGAAAGCTATTATAGTAACGACACACTGGATTGTGGAGCCGAAACTAGTCCAACTTCCAAATGCCTTGGCAAGGAGGTAGCCTTCCGACACACACACACATGCACACACGCACGCACACACACAATAATAGATAGATAGATAGCTGGAGAGAGAGAGAAAGAGAGAGAGAGAGATTGAGTAGCCAAGGCCATCACAGTGCACTCACCTGCAGTGAACAACAAGGCTGCCAACATCGCTGTCAAAACAGCCAGAGTCGCGCAGACCCCACAGGTAGTTGAGAAAGTCCTCAGCAGTGTTAGGAAGGTGGAAGTCAGGCCACATGCGATAGTGAAAGTGCAGCACTTCACGAGCTGGCTCATCACTCTGAGCAGGTTAGCACATAGACCACAGAAAAGAAATTCTTGTGAGGCAGTGCGAGGCAGCATACATGTTACCATATGTGCCAGGGTTAGCATGAAAGACGAAGACACACACACAAAAAGCAGGATCTACCCCCCCCCCCCCCCCCCCCCCCCATTTCGCCCTCCATCTCGGTCATAGGAAGCAGTCATTCACAGTCTCAGCACATGGCAACAACAACAGTAGCACAACACGTACGCACAGTAGACTGTGTCGAAAGCCATACCTCACTGTTGCTGAGGGACAGGGTGTTGATAACAAAGCCACCCTTGTCAACACTGGACTCCAGCTTGATGTGAAACGGTCCAAAGGACAATGAAGTGAGCGGCTCTCCGTCTGCGCTAGTAACATCACGAGCAGGGAAATACTGGTGGCACTTTCTCTGAGATAAGGCAACAGAACAGCGACAACAGACCAAAGGCAGAGTGTTAGTCCAACCCGGCATACACCGTCAAACGCAGCAGCTGCTTAAAAAAATGCAATCACAGCTTCATAAAGGAGATAAAATTGCTCAACAAAGAAGAAAACCGATCAGCAAGTAGGGCATAACACATGGCTGCCACTTTTCGGGATCAACTCTTCACGTATTTCGTAGGTACATGTACATAATGTACAGCTATCTTAGTACATTGGCAAGTATGCCTACAGTGCTGCTCAAAGAAATCCGATCATCGAGGGAGTCAATGTCATGGCGGATGCTCTGCAGCCCCAGACCCGCCAACACTGGACTGTGCACTGCCGCAAAGCGCAAGCTCGCCTCAAGCGATCAGATTCAATTGAGCAGCACTGACTATATGTGCGTACACAGCTAATATCTATACGTACATCCGCAGGGCTGGTGTCACGGGCTTCTACAGGAATAAGCCCAGCTTGAATACGCGACATTACCCCGGGTACTTTAACAATACACGGGCACACATGTATAGGCACACCAGTTTCGCCAAGATTTAGTTCGCACATCTCTATCTGCATAGAAATCGGCACTAACTTACCATTGCCTTCTCCACAACTTTATTCAACATGGCAACACCTTTAGACTTCTTCTCCCAGACCATCTGCCAGAAATGCTCTGCCGTATGCGGCAGTGGGCCCTGTAGTAAAACGTCAAACAAATGAAGGTTATTCAACATGATGAGACTGTTCTACAGCAGTTGCCATCCAGTACAGAAGTCAAGCGGGATTACTGTAAAAGCCTTGTACATAACGAAGTGCTAATTCAGGAAACCGTATACAGAAATCGATACATATACTGTTGCTATGTAGCGTTGAGAATGAGTGAGAATCGTTACCCTTGGTACACGTAAACCGGTCACTTTTAGGAAATCGTTATATATGCAGCTCGTTAGAATAATGGCGTTTACAGTATACATACACAGCTGCACAACACAGTGCACAGCACAGTGCACAGCACAGTGCACAGCACAGTGCACAACACAGTGCACAGCACAGTGCACAGCACAGTGCACAGCACAGTGCACAACACAGTGCACAGCACAGTGCACAGCACAGTGCACAACACAGTGCACAGCACAGTGCACAGCACAGTGCACAGCACAGTGCACAGCACAGTGCACAGCACAGTGCACAACACAGTGCACAGCACAGTGCACAGCACAGTGCACAACACAGTGCACAGCACAGTGCACAGCACAGTGCACAACACAGTGCACAGCACAGTGCACAGCACAGTGCACAGCACAGTGCACAGCACAGTGCACAGCACAGTGCACAGCACAGTGCACAACACAGTGCACAGCACAGTGCACAGCACAGTGCACAACACAGTGCACAGCACAGTGCACAGCACAGTGCACAGCACAGTGCACAACACAGTGCACAGCACAGTGCACAGCACAGTGCACAACACAGTGCACAGCACAGTGCACAGCACAGTGCACAACACAGTGCACAGCACAGTGCAGTGCACAACACAGTGCACAGCACAGTGCACAACACAGTGCACAGCACAGTGCAGTGCACAACACAGTGCACAACACAGTGCACAGCACAGTGCAGTGCACAACACAGTGCACAACACAGTGCACAACACAGTGCACAACACAGTGCACAACACAGTGCACAGCACAGTGCACAGCACAGTGCACAGCACAGTGCACAACACAGTGCACAGCACAGTGCACAGCACAGTGCACAGCACAGTGCACAACACAGTGCACAGCACAGTGCACAGCACAGTGCACAACACAGTGCACAGCACAGTGCACAGCACAGTGCACAACACAGTGCACAGCACAGTGCAGTGCACAACACAGTGCACAGCACAGTGCACAACACAGTGCACAGCACAGTGCAGTGCACAACACAGTGCACAGCACAGTGCACAGCACAGTGCACAACACAGTGCACAGCACAGTGCAGTGCACAACACAGTGCACAGCACAGTGCACAGCACAGTGCACAACACAGTGCACAACACAGTGCACAACACAGTGCACAACACAGTGCACAGCACAGTGCACAGCACAGTGCACAACACAGTGCACAGCACAGTGCACAGCACAGTGCACAACACAGTGCACAGCACAGTGCACAGCACAGTGCACAACACAGTGCACAGCACAGTGCACAACACAGTGCACAACACAGTGCACAGCACAGTGCACAACACAGTGCACAACACAGTGCACAGCACAGTGCACAACACAGTGCACAACACAGTGCACAACACAGTGCACAACACAGTGCACAACACAGTGCACAGCACAGTGCACAGCACAGTGCACAGCACAGTGCACAGCACAGTGCACAGCACAGTGCACAGCACAGTGCACAACACAGTGCACAGCACAGTGCACAGCACAGTGCACAGCACAGTGCACAGCACAGTGCACAACACAGTGCACAGCACAGTGCACAACACAGTGCACAACACAGTGCACAACACAGTGCACAGCACAGTGCACAGCACAGTGCACAACACAGTGCACAACACAGTGCACAACACAGTGCACAACACAGTGCACAGCACAGTGCACAACACAGTGCACAACACAGTGCACAACACAGTGCACAGCACAGTGCACAACACAGTGCACAGCACAGTGCACAACACAGTGCACAACACAGTGCACAACACAGTGCACAACACAGTGCACAGCACAGTGCACAACACAGTGCACAACACAGTGCACAACACAGTGCACAACACAGTGCACAACACAGTGCACAGCACAGTGCACAGCACAGTGCACAACACAGTGCACAGCACAGTGCACAACACAGTGCACAACACAGTGCACAGCACAGTGCACAGCACAGTGCACAACACAGTGCACAACACAGTGCACAACACAGTGCACAACACAGTGCACAGCACAGTGCACAACACAGTGCACAGCACAGTGCACAACACAGTGCACAGCACAGTGCACAACACAGTGCACAACACAGTGCACAACACAGTGCACAACACAGTGCACAGCACAGTGCACAGCACAGTGCACAACACAGTGCACAACACAGTGCACAGCACAGTGCACAGCACAGCACAGATAAATGATACGGCAGAGGTTGCGAACTGCACACCGTACATGCGTAGCTACTCACCTGAGTGAGAATATACTGTCGGCCAACATCCTCAATCTGCACACACCATGTACCACACGCACACACACACACGCACGCACACGCATGCACACACACACACACAAGCAAGCACACACACACACACACAAGCAAGCACACACGTTACCACCGGAACCACCAAAACATAGGCAAACACGAACAACCCTGGACACACGAGCACAAGTTGACAAACTTGCTACAGGTGCAAAACATACCCCGGCACCACGCTCTGGAGCTAGATTTACTATCGCTTCACCAGCACAGATCCTGACTCTAGATAGACTACAGCTCTTTAGAAAATGCAACACCATCCAAAACAGTTCATGCGAGAGTCAGACAAAGGGACTATCGCATCAGCAACAGTCACCACATAGGCAAAGAAGAAATGATTCTAGAAACACACAAACTGCAGTAACTACAGAGGTTCTACAAAACGAAAATGCGCACAAACGTTCGCTCTATGTCATGAATCTAAGTCATGAAGTGAGAAACGTCACACAGACTCTCGCAACTTTGGACGCAAAACTCGCAGGGAGCGCGGAATGAACTTTCGTGTGATCGGGTAAACGGATTCACCGCGTACGTGCACTTGGGCTCGTGCAAACTACGAGAATGTGCAGAACACAAAGTTCGTGCGAAAATTCGCACAGTTGCGCAAGGTCCATTGCGAACCTTCGTTCGAATTTTTGTTTTGCAGAACCTCTCCACTACTAATTGGCTCGTGAGCAACACTGGCCCACACTCAATCCTGATGATGGTTATTTTATGACTGAAATGCTGAATTTTTTCCTGAAATGAATTTGTGAAAAGCAGTGATTGAGTGTGAGCCAGTGTTGCTCACAGGCCAATTTTTACTTATGAAGCTGCGTGATGCGTCCTACAAGATTTTAAATAGACTGTCTAGTACTTAGTATGATAATGGCCAGTGCTCACATTATAAGCGCATGCGCATGTCCGGACATAAGCACATGCGTTTATATGAGAGGAAGTACGGTATGAAGCTGCGTGATGCGTCCTACAAGATTCTAAATAGGCTGTCTACTACTGAGTATGCTAATATTAATGGCTAGAAGGGGAAGCCCAAGCACTGACCTCCACAAAGTTAGCATTGATGTAGTCACACTGACCGCCCTCTACCTCAAGCGAAACACGGGATTGATCAGCTACAGGCGGATAGAAGACAAACAAGCAAAGAAAGGAGGCACGTCAGCCAATTTACATTCAATACAAGTTCAACATTAGCTCCGGGGACACAGATACCAGCCAATCTGCCAACAACTGTAAGCACACATGTTTCTAACAATTTCGAACATTTTTGTACACTAAGGCAGGATCGAAACAGCTGTATGAAGGAATTCAGTACCGACGGATGTGTTGCTTTGCTGGCGGTGTGCTGTGGCAACATATCGACGTCGGCTAGAGAGCGTAGTTATGGTGTGGTGATTGAGGAAAATAAGGCAGGGTATTACTATTAATATTATTATTATTTGCATTTTCGCGTCATCGTCAATCAAATGATTGATGATTTCGCTTATGCTGAGTGGTGGTAAACAGAAATCAAATATGGAAGATGCTGATGTCAAGGCAGAAAACAACATGAGGGACGGAAAAAAGAAAACAGGATAAGTATGGATATCGCATGCGATACGTTATGATAGTTATTGCATGTTGATATTGTGATAGATGGTGTGATTCTATTGCTACAGTTTAAATACTGAGGGAGTTGATAATCATAATGGTATTATGGTATTCGGGTAAGATAGTATTTGGATGTGTGATGATATTACATTTCCAGTTGATATTGAGTTACACATTACTTTGGTTGTTGTGTTTGGCTTTTAGAGAACAAGGGAGAGAGAAAGAGAGAGAGAGAGAGAGAGAGAAAGAGAGAGAGAGAGAGCAGGGTATGAAATTTAAAAAAATGCGTAAGCCATAGTTTGGACAGGTCATACATATGAATATTCTGTGCACACAAACGAGCTATAATAAAATACAACTTCCACGTATGAAATACTCTTGTATGAAATTATGACCCATCGGCGGCTATCGGTGCTTGCCCGCAAGAGCCCGTAGCATTGACAGTCTGTGCAATCTCTACCTAGTGCCGTGACGGCAGCATTTCACATATCATGACATGGCTCGAGAAGATATGCTGGAAAACAGCGCAAAGCGACCACCAGAGAGCCGTACCCAAAGCAGGGGCTATCACGCACAGAGTGCAGATAGCGTACACGGGGTTATCGGTGATTTCAAATTCTGCCGTCGCGATCCCATGGACTGAAGCTGAACACTCTTGGAAGATATGGCTTCTTGTCGCCGGGCACAAATCTCATCAGCCAACTCCGGCCCAACTGATGAGGGGCGATTCTTCAAAACACAGCGTATTGAGCCGGGAGTGGCACTGTCTGGTCAGCTGAGCTTGCCGCGTGGAAGGTTTGATAGACTTGTCGTGTGCTCTGAATGGCAGTCCTGAGCCAGCCAAGTGTCAAGTCAATAAATAATAATATAAATATTCGCGGGATCCGCGTTAGCATCACTTGAATGGTCAGAAACACACAAACTAGCCTTCGCTTCCGCAGGCCACCACTATGCATTTACACCTTCAGTGGCGAATGCAGACCTCACAAGTGAGTCAGGGGAGAGGAGGCGAGTCTCTCAACCAATCAGGCGTGTAACGGCCCATAACCCTGTAAACTGCATTCTTGGTATCCTCACTCCGAGCTGTGAGTACCCAGTTGACCGTGGGTGTCGGCGCAGTTCAACACGCGTAAAAAGTCTTTTTACACGCTCCCTGCTGCCAGCGCGGGTCTCGAACTCAGGACCTCATGATTCGCAGGCAGGCCTGCAAACCAATCGGCCATATGTGTTGGTGTCAAGTCAAGTCGGCAGGAAAGCGTGAACTCACACGTAGGGTGTAATAGACACCAGCAATGCTCTTCTAAAAAAAAAAGTCATACCAACGGCTGTCTAACGCAATCACCCTCTGACAAATCTGTATGGATGTGTGCATGCTACGCGTTGCGTGCACATCCTTAGTTACACTGCTCCGGGTTAAAGAGATCTGAGTGTACACTGTGGAAAGCCTGGGAATGAATGAATCAATGGATGTGGATTCGGACTCGAGGGTTACAATTGAGGGCCTTCAGGCGGACATATATGGCAGGGTCAGAGTAGGTGGCCACAATGGTGACCTCTAGTGTACTGCAATGCCAATGAAGGAAAAGCAACGCCGAGCTATAATTATTCGATGTGTGCTTGTGCTTGAGAGTTTCAAAGCACTGCATAGCTATCAACAAGCGAATCCTTGATTGGCCGTGAGCACCGATTATCATACAGTATCGTGACACTGGTCTGTACAACCTCATCGCGGAGACAGTAGGATCATCGACGGCAGTAGTCATCCATGCATCCGCCACCTATTTTATTATGGCATTTCTGGAGCGATTCGTTTTTTGGGGGCCTGGTGCAGTGATGTGAAGTATAATTATACTTTCATATTTTCCACAGCTTAGACACATGCACACCACAGTCCATGTGCCTGTGGACCTTTTTCTCGTGCATCACTTATTGCCAACACTGCAGCTGAAAGTCAACACGTCAAGGCATGAAGTGGGTGATTGCAGTGAATCACCACAACTGGTACACCCTGGGTAAACATCAGGGATACGCGTCCCACCAAGACACTGATTCCCACACTGGATATGCATGCAGGCGTTCAGTGACATTGGGGGACACTCAAAACACACAACTAGGTGGGGCACGATTGAGGAAGTCGTTCGCCAGCGCACTGAAGCCAATGCCACTAGCACGGTCACAGGCAATAGCAATTAAACAGCTACACACCCAATGAAGACATACACTAGTGCACCAGCACACGACGTAAAGCTGAATAGGAGAGGGCAATTTCAGTGTCCAGCTGTACATCACTACATTTTCTAATAAAAGAAAAAGAGAAATAAAAAAATAGGTCTCAAGAAAATCGAACGGAAAGTTCTGACTCACCTGGCAGAACATCACGATATCGATTCCTTGTTTTGCTTTCTGCCTCCTTGGCCACAGTGCAGGGAGACATATTCCTTACGGCATCCTGATGCAGTTTCTACAGGTCAGAAGCCAAGGTTCAACAAGATATGGCGTAAAATCGTCAAACACTGAATCTCGAATGGCATTCAGTTTCGAGCCTACTAACGGTGAACAACGTTGTCCAGCCATCATTGTCATCCATAAAGGCGATGTAATCGTCCAGGGTTTCAACGACACTCTTGTCCATGATGATGCTTTCCTGGGCACAGCCAACTAGTCTTCTAGAATATCAGCAAAGGGATGGACACGCCGTGCACCTGGAGGACACACGGGTGAATGCAGGCAACAACCTACAACAAGTACAAACTGTGTGTGCGGAGGTCAACTGGTTTCCTGCATGCAAAGCATTTTACCATGTTTTACAGGGCCTACAAAAACACCAAAAATAAGCCCTAAAACACGAATATGAAGCTGATGACGTAAAATCTACTTGTCATACCGCATACCGGCGCGCGCGGCGCCCGCACGCGCCCGCTGCCCGACTACGGGTACGGGTCGAATTTTTTTCGTGCCAAATAATTAATTCCGCGCGTAGCTAGCTACGTCACGAACAGGTCAGTAGCAGCCGGCTAGCCGTGCGCGCGCTACGGATTTTTTAATTTTTATACGTCGTTTGTTTATTGAGTTTTCTGAAAGTAAAAAAGTTTTTCTTCCTTTGTCTTTGGTTGTTTGTGTTTCACCTCGACGATCATGGCCAGTTTAAAACTTGGAACATCGTTTCCAACAGCTTTGCCGACTTTGCCTACAGCTTCTACTGCGACTGCTGCTACTACGAGCGCAGCGGCCGCCACAAGTATCAAGCTTGGGGCCACAACTGCTGGTGTCACTGCTGCTACAGGTGCTGCTGCTACTGGTGCTGCTGCTACTGGTGCTGCTGCTACTGCCGTCGGGACTTCTCCATTGACATATAAGCAGCTAGAGGAGCAAATCAACAAGTGGAGCTTGGAATTGGAGCAGCAGGAGCGCTTGTTTCTTCAGCAAGCCCAGCATGTCGCCACCTGGGATAAAAGTTTGATGCAAAATGGAGAAAAAATCATTGAGTTGAACGATAGTGTTGACAAGGTGAAAGCTGAGCAATGTTCACTTGAGAATGAGCTGGATTTCATCGCATCACAGCAGAGTGAGCTGGATGAGATGCTTAAGCCGCTGGAAGAGTCTGTGCGAAGTCAAGGATCGTCCTTTTACGAGCACCACGCAGATATTGAACGCGAGAAGACATATCAGCTAGCAGAAAGTGTCGACTCGCAGCTGAAGCGTATGATGCAGGATCTGACAGAGGTCATTCATCATGTCAACCAGAGCAATGGTAGCCAATCAGATAGCAGTTCAAATCCGATGAATCAGCTGGCCCGCGTACTGAATGCTCACATGGACTCCTTACAGTGGGTAGACGACAACACGGGAATACTGCAGCGCAAGCTGGAGGAAGTGCGGCGCATGAGTGAGACACATCGAAGGGAACAGGAGCGGACATTCCGCATGGCGTATGATTGATGCTGGGGATGGCTGAGCCGCCTTTGCCCTCTCATCATGCTTGCGTTGACTACTTTGCCCTCATCACTTCTTGTAAATACTTCATTGGCAGTTCCGGCTGGTTCTGGTACGTGGAATGTACATAATGTTTGATCCATTGTCTGTAGTCGTAGTAGCTGTTGATTTTCTTTGTGTATGCCATCATGTTGTTTTTAAAATGTCAATGATTTGAGCCGTATCTGTGTGTGTGGGGCAGTGCCCTCCTCATTGATCTCACTTTTGCTCTTCTTGGAAAGTTTTGTACAGTACTCGTAATCATGTATTTTTTTGGCTGCCAATTGAGTACTTGTTCTTCTCATTCCTCTCAAGAAGAAGACTAGCAAATTGTGCTTGACCGTTGTGGTATGCATTTGCCGATGTATGGCCGTACGTTTGAATGAACGATACTCTGCTATTTCTGTGTGCTTGTGATACTGCCGATGAAGGCCTTGAAAGCCCGCTGTGGTGCAACTTATTTGACAATGCCATTGCAGGCACGTTTATTCTCTGCCTGCATGTGACATTAGGCAGACAGTGCCCAGCTGGATTATGGATACATAGTGTTCCTCACTTCTTTCCAGCGGCGGAAACCCAAACGGGCAATTTTATTTGTTCGGTCTAATTTTGTAGGGGCGCATTGAAGGCACAGCTGCTAAAGACTACTTACTCTTGATGTATCCTGTCTACACACCATTATGTACGATGGTATGACACATGTACTATGTGCAGTTCTTCAATCTTCTCCTAGCTCAACGAAACTGTGGTGCTCGCTGTTCCTTGGTCTTCGTTTGTGTCACCCAGGTATCCCTTCACCTACCTTCATGTAGACCCAAAGCCAGCTCCTGTGAGGTGGAGCAGGACTAGGTTGGCTCGTGGCAAAGCTGATCATTTTCCCATCGCCGACTTCAGTATCCTGGGAGGATGCATCTCTGGCTCAGTGCTGCATCACACCTGGTTCTGTCAGCCACTCGTTCCGCTGGCAACTGACAGCAGTCCTCCCTGGACAATAAAAAGACTCGTAGTGTGGAGTGTACAATGTTCCTATAATAGGCTACATATATTAGTGCTTGCACATAATTCACTGGACATTCCATGAACGCTGTACTGTAAAAACTGGTGCGGCCATTACCTGCTGCAACAGTGGCACCAGCCCTGCATACATGTATGTTTGCTAGGTATGATAATGATAGTACTAAGTCTACATGTATTACAAGGCGGATTGGAGGACACACGGTACGCGGAACAGCGCTCCTGATTACAACCCGAAACCGGTTGGCAGGGAATCGATGTAGCGACAGTATGCTGGACCGTGCCCCTGGGCCCTGGTCGGTTTATTTTGGTCGTTTGCCAACAGAACCTTGCATAACCATGATAACATACCAATACCAGCAAGAGTTCATATAAACAAGTGTTATGAATTTAAAATATGTTTCAGCCTCATGATGAGCTCATTGGACACGACTTGATGACGTCATCATAGTAATACATGTATGCGCATTTCTCGACTCAAAATAATTGCAGTATCTCGACGAGAAACGTTTTGACTTTTTAGATCATGCCGTTCGTTTGGAAACCAGGTTTGAAACCTATGCTGTGCTGTCTTATTGACGACTAAAAGAATACAGTGCTGTGTATTGAATCTATGGTCTTTATCAGTTGGACGATCGAGTTGGGAATTGATTCCTGATGTTCATGATTGAAGAATACATTTCTCCAATTACCTAGTAATTACCTGCATGCTTTTGAATTGCCCTTGCCTGGGAGACCTGTAATAACTCCATGTTGATGCTGATAAAGTGCGTGGTGCGGAGTACCGTCTATCAAGTTGTCTCGTTTCCTGCTGTCTCGGCGGTCCGGCCTTTGCTTCGTCTGACGACATCTCACAAGGTGGTTCGCTTCTTGGCCAGCATGAGCAGCGCAGAGGCACCACCATCGTTAGCATGCACTACAGTGCACAGTGTCTCTGAAGGGGCAAGTCTAGGTGCTGAAGCCGCCCACGTGGATCAAGCCGCGAACGAATGCACCGCTGAAGTTGCAAAGGCTACAGCGGAATGCTCGGAAGGCGCAACGCTCTCAAAGAATCAGCGTAAGCGTCTCGTAAAAGCACAGAAGTGGGAAGAAGGTGCTGCTAAGCGCAAGGAAAAGCGCAGAGAGAAGCGCCAGGAAAGACGAGCCAAGCACAAGAAAGAGTTTGATGAGGGTACACGAGAGCCACGCATCTTTCAGGAAGACACGGTGCAAGTCGATGTCAATGTTGTCCTGGATCTGTCGTATGAGGATAAAATGACACCGCATGATGTTAAGAAGGTCCGTCAGCAGCTGCATACCTCGTATGCTGCGAATCGGCGGAATTTGCGACAGGTGCGTTTGCACTTCACTAGCTATGGGGGCTCAATCAAAGAGCAGTGTGAACGCTACAGTCCAGGTATTTGCAATTGGAAGTGCAATCTAACTGAACAACCCTACTACAGCGTCTTCCCGAAGGAACAGATAGTCTACCTTGCACCCGAGTCGCCGAATGTATTGACATCTCTGGAAGAAGGCAAGGCGTATATTGTCGGTGGCATTGTCGATCACAACTCCCAAAAAGGCTTGTCATATCAGCTGGCTGAGGAGAAGGGGATTTACCACGCTCGGCTACCCATCGGCGACCATCTTCATCTGAAGACCCGACACGTACTGTCTATTGTGCACGTTGTGGAGATCTTATGCGAGTATGTCAACAAACCCGATTGGCTGGCTGCAATGCTAAAGGTCATCCCTCAGCGCAAAGGCCTGACACTACTTTCTAGTGTTGCTGGTGCAAAGCAAGATAATGATAAGATTGATAATGCTGACGATGAGAACGCTGTACCGGAAGTGTCGTGCGAAGCTCAGGCCGAGGACCGAGTTGATGCGGAAAAGCAAACAACTGAATGAAACAATCGTGTTTTGTCGCAGTACTGTGCGCTGATAAGCGCCGGGCGATGTAACCCTACACAAGCAGAGAGGGGAATTCCCTTGCCTCGGATACCACCAGAAAGTAGCAGATATGGGAATCTCGTTGCATGCGATACCAGTGGGCAGCAGGACGGCTTACTTGTTGGTCTTGCAGTGGCTGCCCTTGACCTTGTGCAGCTGATGCAGCGGGTGGCAGGGCACCCTGCAGTCGCAATCAGTAAGAGAGTTCGCTTGGTGTTGAACTTTTTCAAAAATACACACCACAGTGTTTGCATCACTGACGCTTGGACGTCGAGGAAAAGTGAAGGAGTTTGTTTGAACTCTTGTGCTGCCAGCTCTCCGCAGTAAAACACCAGCGCTACGCTGCTAGCAACTGGATGTCCAGCAGCCAGGAGGGAAGCCGGACGTATCCTACGCATGAAGAGAGCAGTGTAAACATCTGAACTGCCAGGATTGGTTACAGAGTGGCAAGGGTTCTCTCTCTCTCTCTCTCTCTTTCTCTCTCTCTCTCTCTCTCTCTCTCTCTCTCTCTCTCTCTCTTTCTCTCTCTCTCTCTTTCTTTCTATCTCCTTCTCTTTCTCTCTCTCTCTCTTTCTTTCTATCTCCTTCTCTTCTCTCTCTCTCTCTCTCTCTCTCTCTCTCTCTCTCTCTCTCTCTCTCTCTCTCTCTCTCTCTCTCTCTCTCTCTCTCTCTCTCTCTCTCTCTCTCTCTCTCTCTCTCTCTCTCTCTCTCTCGAGCTGCTCGGTATTCTGCTGGCCACGTTTGTCTGACCGTGCGCGTGACTTCTGGTCATTTTCTGTTCACCTGGTTTTGAGTCGTGCGTGCCGGCATTACGTACAGTCTGCTTGATAGCATGGTGTTGCTACTGTTACTCAGGTTATCGCTACTGCTCCGTGAGAGGACCATGCTCTGTGCCCAGCATCGCTGGATTGAGTGCTTTTAGTTTTTGGATCGCATCCCAGCCTCCGAATCAATCCTGTTGACGTACATTGCTTTAATTTTTTTTTTTTTACACATACATGGCCTTTTGGAACATGCATGTATGCCTCAAGCTGTTAGCCACGTACATGTACATGTACGACTTGTGTGGCCCTGTGTGTTCGCATACATGTACCGGGGTCCAGGATATGTGTTTTCTTGAAGTGTTGGGCATGATGTGTCTTCTGATGTTGGGAAAGCACTCCACATGGTGCTGCATCATCTTTCTTTCTGTTCATGTTCTGATCTGAGGCTAACTCTTTATTCTTCACATTGCTGTTGGCTGTCGGGGGCATTGCAGCTAGTCCAACTGGTATGGGTTTTTGCTCGACCACCTTCCAGTCAATGGTCACATTTTGGCATACCGGTATAATATCATTATTATTATAACCCTGGACACACACAAATCTTCATTTCAGGATATTCTTTTGTACACATGTACCCCCTGAGTTCCACAACTCCCGAAATCAGAATTATTAAATTTTGTGGTCACTGCCACTGTCAACGTCATGCAATGCGAGCCATCACGGATCTATAGAATGAAGAGAAATGATCGATGGGGTGGGGCCGGGGCTAGTAGTAGAGAGTAGTAAAAGCTTGTTCAACTAAAAAGTAAAATACTTCAAGGATGTGCTTCAGTTTCTGCCAGGGAGTCGTAAAATACGTATTTTACGACTCCCTGGTTTCTGCACACATTTTACATGCTTTTGCTTGCTACGTCCTTGACGACTTTTGCGTGCATTTTCGTAGGGCATGGCGCGAAAATGACTTTTGTCGTCATGGCTATCGGCGAAGGTGACGCCATGTTTACCCGGGGAACGTGATGCTCATCGAACACACCGGGTCGTAAATTTTCATCCAAGTGGACCGAAGTTGTGACTTTTGTAGCTTCTTCAAACTTGAAGAAGAGGTTGCTTGAAAGAGGCTGTTTGTCAGTGCTTTGGCTACTGCCTACCTTCAGAATGATGGTATGCTATTGTGGAGAGATATGAGGGCAAGATGTCCAGAAAGATTGAGATTCAGCGTTATATTGTGCCGTCTGTTTGCTACTACACAGCAACCACCAATTATCCTCCTTCAGGAGGGAACAGACACCTCACAGGGCAAGGGCCAGTTGATCAGCAACATCAACGCCTGCTCGGTAGTTGTGGATGCTATTCGTACCACTCTAGGACCCCGTGGCATGGACAAACTTATCGTTGATTCGAATGGTATGCGTGTTGTCGAAGTTCTTTCAATGACTGAAATTTTATGAAAATGAAAAATAAATTGTTCGGTGCCCTGGATATGGATGTTTGGCTGTTCTGTGCTGAAGGTAAGACGGTGATTTCCAACGATGGTGCAACTATTGTCAACCTCTTGGATATCGTCCACCCCGCTGCGCACATTCTCGTCGATATTGCAAAGTCGCAGGATGCTGAGGTAGGACTTGTTGGAATTATTTACTAGTGCAGTACTGACCTATCCTGTACTCACGGCTGTGGGGGTACTCATTGATGCACATTCTTTGCATGGGCACACGTACTGGCATTCCAGAAGTTTGTTTGACTACATGTACTTGTGCGCGGAGTGTTTACATCACCATCCTAAGATGCTAAATATTTATTCGGTTCTGCATCGATGTGGCTCATGGTTATCCTTTGAAAGGGTTTTGCTGGTGGGCCTGCCTTATCGAACCCGGCGAACCTGGCGTTTCTGTTATGGATATGGTGTGTCCGTCGTGTAGGTTGGTGATGGAACAACTAGCGTCGTCCTCCTGGCAGGCGAATTCTTGACACAGGCCAAGCCGTTCATTGAGGAAGGTGTGCATCCACTTCTAATTGCCCGCAGCTTCCGCAAGGCAACTAGTTTGGTGAGTATTGGAATCCACAACAAAATTCACGGTTCGCGTGAGACTCGTCTAGAGGCAGAGTTTTCCGCATCCGTAGGAACGCCACCACCCTTCAAGGATCAAGGAATCCACAAAGAAAGTGAAATCTGGCTTTTAGGGATGCGTCCTGTGAATCAAAGTGTATTCGTTAGGAAATCTGTTTTCTCGCAGAGCCTCGCTGAAACTGTGGCCAGTGGAATGGAATCTGAACCTATATTCACGTGCAGTGCGGCGGGCAGAGCTTTCCAGTATTATGTCGTTTGTCGTGACAGGACTAAGGTATGCAAGCGCCGAAACTCGAAACGCAGAAGTCCTGAAATTTCCTCCTTTGCAGTATTTAATCAGGGATGAATTTATTATCATATTTTTGCATAGCAGTTTCTGCTATACAAATTCACAATTGTGTAGCAGTCTGATTTTGATTAGCATTGTTCTTGAAGGTTGGGTGTTTACCACACTGTCCTTCTTGAGAGTGATGCCTGAAAGCCTATTTGCAAAGAAAAACTGAATTATACATGTGCATGCAGATTGAGAGTGCCTGCACCACATACACTGCACTGTATGCATGTTACTTGACAGCGCAGGCTAGGCATGGATAGTCTGTATGTAACGCAGTTTTCTGCGAGTCACGGTGACTTTTGAGTAGCAGTAGATCGATTTTGCATCGCAAACTGCGATGCGATACAGGATCAATTCATCCCTGTTAATGTAGTTGCAGCACCGGCACACCATGCACTCCTAGTGGGGAATTTCCCTGTCACACAGCTCATAAGTTGCAAGTGCTGACCATATTGGTGGCTTGAATGTCACGAATCCCCTTCAGTTTGAATGATCGTTCTGCGTTGAGACTGAACTACTAACCGAAAGAAGCTGTGGCAAGGGGCTGATCGCATTGTGCAGGTGCAGCGAGGTGGCTTGTGAGGTCCATGCAGGCAACATTGTTGTGCCTGTTTCTCTCTGGACAATTTGGATCGAAGGAGGAGGGTCTCGGCTTTCCAGAGAGCCCAAGATCGTAAAAAAATCATCGACCAGCGAGTTAAGTTGAATTTTTTGGATGGCCTGAGTCGACCCATCGTGTGCAACGGGCACTGGAGGCAAGTTTTCATGTCGCGTGCTAGGGGTGAAATAAAAAAAGAAAGCAGAGCCCCGCGTGAATGCACCCTTTGGGGGCCGTGCAAGGTTACCGATTAATTTTCTTTGCTTTTCAAAAGCCCTGCTTTTGTTTTGGGGTGGATGTACGGATTTAGGGCTTTTCATGTCAAAAAGAATTAGGGAGTGTACAAAAATCCAGTCTCTGTGGTGGTGCTTAGGATTGAAATCAGAGTTTTTTTGCGTGTGCATGTGTGCTTGCTTGCGTTCGTTGTTGCTTGGTATCACTCTGTAGGCTATTGAGAGAATTAATGAAATCTCCATCAAGGTCAAGCGCGACAATCTCGAGTAAGGAACCATTGCTCAAAACTGAACTATTACTAGAACTTACTACACATCTAGCTGACATCTGCAAGTTCTGTGCCCGTACTTTAGCTGGTGCGAATGTTGGACCAATCAACGCAGTCACTGAGCATGTCTGCTGAGTGCTAGCTGATGTCCTGTATTTGCAAAGTGAACTGTCTGTTGAGCCTATGGCTTTCTGCGGCTTCCAACTTACACGAACAGTGTTCTTTGTTTCTTGACTTGTGCCAGTGGCAGTGGCAACGCCAATCGATATACATTGCTGCTCAATGAAATCAGGTTGCGTGAATCAAGTATGCGCCGGGCATTGTGCAGCCCTAGACCTGCGAACACTGAAATTCTCGCTGGCACCTGACGCAGAGTTCACGTACTTGATTAGATCTCATTGAGCCGCGCTGTAGGTTTACCTGGGTGCACTGTGATAGTGGAACATGAAAGCCAGGGAGTAGTAAAATACAGGGAGGTGACACGCCACTAATCGTGATTTTTGATGGGTGCCTTGCGCTTGTTTTTGTTTTTTTCGTAAAAAAAAGATGATCTGCTGAATCAATCTAGAGTATTTGTCGAAGAACTAATTCCGTGAAAAGGTCTATCCTTCTCATGGAACAGCATTTGTTTTGCTCCTGTGATACATCTGTGTCATCGTCATATGGAAAGGTACCACCTTTCCGAACTTCGTCCCGATCGACGGCATGGAGCAATAGAACGAAGGTGATTTCCTTGAGAACAATACGTGTACGATTGGAGAGGAAAAGCGAGTGCACCGATTTCGAAGTCGAAAAAATCTCTAGGACACCACACGATCGGCACTAATTTCTCCTCAGTTGTGATCAACCAGTACTTCTCTACCTTCTTTGTGATGATGAGCATTTCATATTATGGTATGCTAGAGATTCGGGAGTTCACTTTTCGGAATGAAATGTTCCTAAGTTTGTCAAGGATTGAAATGCGGGCTACGTCGGCGTAAACAGCTTGTATCGACACAGGAAAAATCTACGGCACGCAGGGATATTTCCCAAAGTGATACCACTCTTGCTGGACTTCTATCCTGACATAGTGGTAGTTTGGTCGACTACCAAACTTTGTGACTGAGGCAGACAATTGTTGGAAATTCTCAGCGCTGAATTTCTACGGGCTGCAGTAGGAGTCTCTTTGGCGGTAGGTATTTTACTACTCCCTGATCGAGAGAATCCTGATCCGCGCGCGTGTCTACACACTTCGGTACCCATAGTACCCCAATCTCACCCGCCGGGTGAAAACGGTGCTGAGGCAATCGTCAAACTGGCCGTACATGCTCGTGTCACCTCCCTGTATTTTACTACTCCCTGACGAATCTCTCTCTGACTACATTCCACCCATTTATCGTGTGTTTGCATGCATGTGTGTGTGTGTGTGTGTGTGGACGTGTGTGTTTTCATGCATGTGTGTATGTGTATGACTGTGTCCGCCCATACGCAGGGAACAACGCGCCATGCTTGAGAAGTGCGCCTCCACCTCACTCAGTAGCAAGCTCATCTCTCATCAGAAGAGCTTCTTCTCCAAGATGGTTGTCGACGCTGTCATGCAGCTTGATGAGAATCTCCCGCTGAACATGATCGGAGTAAAGAAAGTACACGGTGGATCACTGGAGGTAGGAATCTAAAGGCTTGTGTGATCATCCCAGTCACTTCATACTCTTGGGAATCACTTCACTTTAGACAGTGCATGTAGGCGAAGACTGCTGATCCATCTTGTGCTTGGAGCAACTGGTGTGGTTTTCTTCACATATATTCTTATTGTGTGTGTTTGTGGGGTTGATCAATGCGTTCGACATGTGCTAACTTACTATTGGAAGCTGAAATATGGTGAAACTTCAGTATACGAACATACCCTGTACAAGCTTATGAGCTCATACCATACTATTAGTTGTGAATGACTTATGATTACTTCAAGTACAAGTACTATTATGAAATATACTGCTGAGGACCCTGCCTTGTGCTACCAGTCATTTGACGTTGCATATCGTAGTGCCTCAGCTATAAACTCGAGTGCACGTTTTGCGGCCTTTCTAGGCACTTTATGCTGAAATTTCACTGTAGTGTTGAAGTCTTGAAGACGTGTACTTTTGGTGGGGATGATACGGAATCCGCGATATCTTCGTTTCAAAATGCTTCTTCTTGCTTGCAGGATACTCGTCTCATTGCTGGGGTAGCATTCAAGAAGACGTTCTCCTATGCTGGCTTTGAGATGCAACCCAAGCAGTATGAGAAGCCATCAATTGTCCTCCTCAACATCGAGCTAGAGTTGAAGTCTGAGCGTGACAACGCAGAGATCCGCATTGATAGTGTTGAGGAGTACCAGGAGGTTGTCGACGCTGAGTGGACTATCCTGTACGAGAAGCTGCAGAAGATCGTCGACAGCGGTGCCAAGGTCGTCCTGTCTAAGCTGCCCATTGGTGATGTTGCTACTCAGTTCTTTGCCGACAGGTATGCTGTATGGGACAGGGACGTTTGTGGGTAGCCTGTGGGTGTGCATGTACATTGCTGCTGCTGCTAATGCACTGCACAGTTCTGCCCCTGTACTCTATGTGTTTGCCCGTGCACTCTATATGTGTATCCAGACACTGGTCTGAAGATTGGGTCGCATGTACTGCAGCATGGGCTATAGTGTGTTGAGTGTTCATCCTGGGTGAACTCAGTGTGTGTGGTGTGAGTGTGGTGGGTGTGGTAGGATTGCTGGATATCTTCGTTTGTATGTGTAGCGGGCTGTTTGGTGCCGTGGGCTTTGGCGTACCCTCGGTGCAATTCTCGCAGACCCGTTGTCCTTGTTCAGATCAACGTGGTATTACTACTGCTTCTGTATCATTGCTGGTATCTTGTGTTCTTTGTGGTGTTTGCAGGGATGTATTCTGTGCAGGCCGTGTACAGGATGCTGATCTGAAGCGCACAATGAAGGCGTGCGGTGGCAGCATCCAGACGACAGCCAATGACCTCAACAAAGCGGTGCTTGGAACATGCGAGTCCTTCCGCGAGGAGCAGATCGGCGGAGAAAGGTAATGATCGCATGATGTAGCCTCTGGCTGTTTCAGCTGCGTGTACAATCATGTAAAACGTACTTGCAATGTGTTTATGTGCTGTCTTTTCCGGGCATTGTGTTCATCCTGCTCCCGTCCCACCTCTGCTCGTTTTCTTGTTTCTCTCTGCATTTTGCAAGTCCTAGCCCTACTGTTATCTTGCACCAGCTTGATGGTGCACCACCTGGCATGTGTGTTGTCATGGTGATCTCATGTGTTATTATGGGTATTATCAAGAGTGCATATCCAAGAGTGTGCAGCTCGGTGGTCCCCTGGCCCATGGAGGAATTTTTTTGACGTCAGTCTTTTGCGACCATTTGACTCACTGATGCCATCGAGCATAGCCAGAGATCAAAGTACAACGAACTTGTAAATCATCGCTACGCTAGCCATGTGTACATGTTTTTATTCCCGTAGCTATGCGAAAGACGTTAGTAGCGCCTGGCGCTAGCCAGTGCATGTAGCGCTTTATTTCGTATGTGTGTGTGTGTGTGTCGGGCGGTGGCGCACCAAGCCTGGCGCACACATTCAACCATGACACGTGACTTAGCACCAGCTCGACTAGCTAGCTCAGCAAAATGAGCATGTGATGAACGAGCATAGCGAAGGGTGCTGAACTTGCTCTCTCGTTGTTCACTTGTTTGCCGTCTCTGCGCAGGTACAACATCTTCACCGGCTGCCCGCAGGCCAAGACCTGCACGCTGATTCTGCGCGGTGGCGCGGAGCAGTTCATCGAGGAGACGGAGCGTTCGCTGCACGACGCCATCATGATCGTGCGCCGTGCACTGCGTAACGACAGCGTAGTGGCTGGCGGCGGTGCCATTGAGATGGAGCTATCGCGACAGCTGCGTGACTATGCCCGCACCATTGCCGGCAAGCAGCAACTGCTCATCTCCGCATACGCCAGGGCACTGGAGGTGATCCCACGACAGCTGTGTGAGAACGCCGGCTTTGACTCCATCAACATGCTCGACAAGCTGAGATATGAACACTCCAAGGAGGGTAAGTTTCCACTCCCGTGCAACCTTGATACGGTCATATTTGTTTACTCCTCCCAGGCTGAGCGACGATGGGGATTTTCCCTGTCATGTGACAAGTTTTGATTGTTGAGAAAGGCATGTGAGGGGCAAAATATGCTGGCATCTCCACGAGTGGGTAATGTATGTACAAGTCCTACGAGGACACACTAGCAAATTGTGAACGGAGTTTGCCGGAGTGTTTTTGCAATACGATGCGATGGCTATGACGCCAGGGTACCACTCACCACACCCGCTGTGCAGCTCGTGCTACCACCGCAGCTATTAATCGCAGAAGTTGAGCTCTGCCCCACCTTTGCAATGCAGAACCACTTGTTTTGCGAAGCTGTTCATGTACATGTATGCAGTGGTCCAGGGTTGCTTGTGGATTTGTACAAGTTGTACCCAGCTATGCAAGTAGATCGACTGCATTGTGATATCATCCGTACTCGTTATCAGGACGAAATAGACCCTTTCAGGCCACGTTTAGTGCTTTGAATGTACATCTGGTACTCACTTCATCATTTTGAACCCTGTCTACAGCCAGGCTGTCAAACACCCCGCAGTGCGCTCTTGTCTTGAGAAATTCATCAAGGCTGCATCGCTTTGCTGACTTCTTCTGTGAAGTTTTGCAAATTGCATCACTCTTGTGCGTTATGGTGCTGCAGTACATGCCCATCACCCATAGAATTCCTGTGGAGCAGAATAGTCCGCTGCACTATATGGAGATCTGTCTTCCTGTGCATTGCAGGCCTACTTCGCACACTCCTTGTTTAATTAACGTGGAAGTTACATGTCGTGTGTGTGTGTGTGTGTGTGTGTGTGTTTGAGAACTTGAGAAATCAAGTGGATATGATTGTATTTTCTGATTTTTCTCTCCTAAGTTTCCTGAACATTGATTGGCCTTGCTTCAAGCATGTTGCATGGAGCTTCTTGTGATCCTTGAGCTGTGTGCTTGTTATCGGTGTTGTGGTGGTGTGTGTGTCTGTCTGTCTCCCACAGGTGGCATCTGGTATGGTGTCGACATCATGAAGGAAGACGTTGTCGACAACTTCAGCTCGTTTGTCTGGGAGCCGTCGATCATGAAGGTCAACGCTCTCACTGCCGCCAGCGAGGCAGCCTGCCTGATCCTTTCCGTCGACGAGACCATCAAGCACCAGCAGTCACAGCAAGACCTGCCGCCAGGAGGTATTCCCGGTGGCATGGGGGGCATGGGTGGAATGCCTGGTGGTGGAATGCCCGGCCGAGGCCGTGGCCGACCCATGTAACATCATACCTTCACCCACATCCATTAACAATGTCATCATCATCAGCATCATCATGACATCATATTTTTTATCTTTTCGAAAACCGGCTGGTTGGTCACGGTTTCATACAAATACGAACCGAAAAATACGGTAGCTTTGGAGAGCACTGGATTTCTGTGTTGAAACTGAAATGTGTTCATTTGTGTGTGCATGGGCGTGCACTCGCACACATGTGTGTATCTGGGTGTGGTGTAGCAGGTTGCATGCTGTGTTGCGAGCGAGGTACTGTAACCCAATTACCCGTGCAACCTAGAATCCTTCGCGGTTTTCTCGATGGGTGTGAAATCACAAACGTAGCACTGCACTAAAGGAAACTGACTCCAATCGTGAACGTCTCCAGTTGACAATTTGTCTATCCTCGCAAATCACAAACTAAAACCGGCGCAACCGTTTCCCGGTTAGCAGTATTTCTGTAGTAGCTGACCTCGCTCTCTTTGGTGTTTAGCAAAAAGTCATACTTTCCGCTAATTGAACACGTGGGTTATGGTAACGATTCTTCGGCATCACTAAAGACGTTAGTAAAGGGTCTTTGCTGTACACTGTCTGCGTGCAGCCAAGAGTACAATGTACTGTCCCCGGGGAAAATTGCGGAAAAAAATCGCAAAAAACGCGGGGAAAAACGCGGCATAATATGGCATAATTTGCGGTAAATATGCGGTGAATAATATTGATGTGCGGCAATTTTCAGTGAGTATGTAGTGAAATCAATCAGTTACAAGTCTCTGGTGTAAGCACTCGTCATATTTTGAGTAAAAAGCCGCCACGATGAGACGTTGCTGACCGAACAGTGCACTGTGTGTACGTGTAGTGCAACAAAAAAGTTCAAAAAACGCGGGAAAATCGCGGAAAACGCGGTCTTTTAAAAAATCGCAAAAAACGCGGCCGCGGAATTGCAATTTTCCCCGGGGACAGAATGTATGTGGTGGGCTATGTGCTGTGCCGGTTCTTGTGTGTTGCAGCAATGCCAGACTCGATCGCAGACTGAGCCCATAACCAGGTCTGGGAAATCGCCTAGTTAGGGCATCGGAGGTTTCCTTGGAAATCACGTGCGGTGCGTACGCGTCTGCGTCATATTTTTTGATAACCCCCCCAGAGTGTGCAACTGGGATGGGGTTGTGGGACGGCGTAATCCGTGATGTATGTCATTTTAATTCTTGGGCCCGACTTGCGTCATTAGTCGACACGGTCCCCTTCTCATGATTTCACACTAAGTGAAAAAGTAGTTGCGCACTCTGGGGGGATTATGGACTCTTGGTAATGAAATGAAAACACAGCTCGCTCACAAGCACTCCGATGAT